>NC_057722.1:6420736-6464186 GCF_004010195.1 Chiloscyllium plagiosum | reverse complement strand
CGAGGGGAGGGGGGGTGTGCAGCGAGGGGAGGGGGGGTTGTATCGTGGCCGGTGGTGTGTGCCGGACAGGGGAGGTGGGCTGGGGGTATGAAGAATGCCTCCTGCCTTGAGCCGTCATTCCGGTTCCTAAAGTGCAGGACCCGTCCCCCCAGCTCGTTCCCGTTCCTTCTCCCCCTCACCTTCCCGGTGGTTGTTTTCCTCGGCCTGGAGCCGGGGGTACTGCTGCTGGATGCGCTCCTGCAGCTCCGCGTTCACCAGGGTGCCGTCTCGGGCCTTGCCCCGGGCCCAGTTGGACAGGCGGCGGCGGCAGAGCGGGCAGTTCAGGTTACTGATTGCCACCGTCTGCTGGAAGCAGCCCAGGCACAGCGAGTGTCCGCACGGCGGTGTCACCGGCTCGGCCAGTAGCTCCTGACAGACCGGGCACAAGCACTCGGCCAGGCTGAGGGCCGCAGCGGGGCCAGCGCCCGGGGAGGCGCCCTCGGACAGACCGCTCCGTCTCTTGCGGCCCATTGCGGCCGCTCTGGCCAGCTGAGGAGCGCTCGCCCCGTGTTCCCTTTCCTTCCCACAAGCACTCGGCCAGGCTGAGGGCCGCAGCGGGGACAGCGCCCGGGGAGGCGCCCTCGGACAGACCGCTCCGTCTCTTGCGGCCCATTGCGGCCGCTCGGGCCAGCTGAGGAGCGCTCGCCCCGTGTTCCCTTTCCTCCCCGAGTTATTTCCCTCAGAGCGGGTGAGGGGCAAAGTCTTGAACGACCGCCAACGGCGTCTTCTCTTCAAAACACCGCCATCTCCCGCTCTCGAGCGCAAACCCTGCACTACGACTGCGCCACTTTCCCCACCCTCCAAGCGACTGCGGCTGCGCGCGATCTCCCGCTCCCTCAACCGTCTTGCTGACTGCGGCTGCGCGCGATCCCCAGCACCCGTCTTGCTGACTGCGGCTGCGCGCGATCCCCAGCACCCGTCCTGCTGACTGCGGCTGCGCGCGGTCTCCCGCTCCCTCAACCGTCGTCCTGACCGGCGGGGCCCTGCGCAGATCTCTCGCTGAAAGGCAGTGGATGCCGTTGAAGTGCAACGTAAACATTGAAGTGCAATCCCATGCAATCCTGTGGGTGCCTTCCCTCCCCTGGGGAGTTGGTCGTCCCACCATTGACTGTTCATTGCGGTGAACCACCTGGCTACAGATCCAGTCAGAGGGAGAAAGTTTCAGGCCCAGCCACAGTGAGCAGACATTTCCTGGTCAGTAACTCGGGAATGTTGGGGTCTCTCCTCCTACCTCTGGGTACTGGAAGGTCCCTGGTGATGGCTGGACCTGGAGTCAAGTTAATGCGAGGCTGGAGAAGCACAGCGGGTCAGACAGCGTCGGAGGAGCAAGACAGTCAACATTTCAGGCCGGGACCCTTCACCCTGACTGTCACCAGAATGTCAAAGCTCGTTCATCTGCACATAGTCGCGCAGTGAGTTATAGAGTCACAGAGCTGTACGGACAGTGATTCAACTCGTCCATGCCGACCAGATATCCGAATTAATCTAGTCCCATTTGCCAGCGTTTGGCCCACTTCCCTCTAAACCCTTTCTATCAATATACCCAATCCAGATACCTTTTAAATGTTGTAATTGCACCAACCTCCACCACCTTCTCTGGCAGCTAATTCCATACAGGCACCATCCTCTGCATGAAAAAGTTGCCCCTCAGATCCCTTTTAAATCTTTCCCCTCTCACCTTAAACCTATGCCCTCTCGTTTTGGACTCTCTCATCCAGGGGCAGAGTCCTTGTCTATTCACCCTATCCTTGGCCCTCGTGATTTTTTAAACCTCTATAAGGTCACCCCTCAGTCTCTGGTGCTCCAGGGAAAAAGCCCTAGCATATTCAGCTTCTCCGTACAGCTCATCCCCTCCAACCCTGGCAACATCCTTGTAAAGCTTTTCTGAACCTTTTCAAGTTTCACAACATCTTTCATATAGCAGAGACAGCAGAATTGCATGCAGTATTCCAACAGTGGTCTAACCAATGTCCTTTACGACATTTTGTAGGAAGAGTTCAGCCAGAAGCAAGATATACTGTTTTCGCATTTGCACTGGATTGTCAGATCACCTGTTTGTGCTGTCATTCCTCAAATCATCTCCCTGAATGAACTTGCCCCATACAATACTGTGGGTGTCTTCCCTCCCCTGGGGAGTTGGTCGTCCCACCATTGACTGTTCATTGCGGTGAACCACCTGGCTACAGATCCAGTCAGAGGGAGAAAGTTTCAGGCCCAGCCACAGTGAGCAGACATTTCCTGGTCAGTAACTCGGGAATGTTGGGGTCTCTCCTCCTACCTCTGGGTACTGGAAGGTCCCGCATGCTGCAACAGGAACCCTGGTGATGGCTGGACCTGGAGTCAAGTTAATGCGAGGCTGGAGAAGCACAGCGGGTCAGACAGCGTCGGAGGAGCAAGACAGTCAACATTTCAGGCCGGGACCCTTCACCCTGTCACCAGAATGTCAAAGCTCGTTCATCTGCACATAAATAAGCAGTGAGTTATAGAGTCACAGAGCTGTACGGACAGTGATTCAACTCGTCCATGCCGACCAGATATCCGAATTAATCTAGTCCCATTTGCCAGCGTTTGGCCCACTTCCCTCTAAACCCTTTCTATCAATATACCCAATCCAGATACCTTTTAAATGTTGTAATTGCACCAACCTCCACCACCTTCTCTGGCAGCTAATTCCATACAGGCACCATCCTCTGCATGAAAAAGTTGCCCCTCAGATCCCTTTTAAATCTTTCCCCTCTCACCTTAAACCTATGCCCTCTCGTTTTGGACTCTCTCATCCAGGGGCAGAGTCCTTGTCTATTCACCCTATCCTTGGCCCTCGTGATTTTTTAAACCTCTATAAGGTCACCCCTCAGTCTCTGGTGCTCCAGGGAAAAAGCCCTAGCATATTCAGCTTCTCCGTACAGCTCATCCCCTCCAACCCTGGCAACATCTTTGTAAAGCTTTTCTGAACCTTTTCAAGTTTCACAACATCTTTCATATAGCAGAGACAGCAGAATTGCATGCAGTATTCCAACAGTGGTCTAACCAATGTCCTTTACGACATTTTGTAGGAAGAGTTCAGCCAGAAGCAAGATATACTGTTTTCGCATTTGCACTGGATTGTCAGATCACCTGTTTGTGCTGTCATTCCTCAAATCATCTCCCTGAATGAACTTGCCCCATACAATACTGTGGGTGTCTTCCCTCCCCTGGGGAGTTGGTCGTCCCAGCATTGACTTTCATTATGGTGAACCACCTTGCTATAGTCCTAATCGCGAAAATACATCCACGTCGCTCATAAGGAGAAAGTTTCAGGCCCAGCAACAGTGAGCAGATAAGGTATGACAGGCAAGTGAGTTGCTAGCAATTGGTGCACTGAAACAAATTGGCGCTGCAATTTAATCTCTGCTGCATAGTGTACATAGAACATAAAAACATAGAACATTACAGCGGAGTACAGGCCCTTAGGCCCTTGATGTTGCACTGTGGTGTAAAATTCCAAGCAGTGGAATGTGGTGAAACGGTTAAAAATTATGTCCCAATACATGTGTGAATCTAACCGGAATGGAGGTGTTGCTTAGTCCCGTGTGAATCTTCTTATCTGTATGTAACCAGAATGGAATGTGTTTTTTAGCCTTGCTCTGCTGTTCACATGAATGTTTATATCTGGAAGGGAGTATATCAGCTGGAAAAGTCTCCAGTTCGGTGAGTCTGCTCCGGGGTTACGTTTAACCGCCGAGCGTGGGTTGTTGGCAACCGCTCTACGAGAACTGACGGCTCCCAGTTTTTGTAACATGTAGAGTGAGTATAAGCCAGACCCGTTGTGCGACACTGCGGGGAATAAAATGCCCATATTCTAGCAGTCTCGCCTCTTGGTCGTTTGTTCTGTGTCAGACTACTCTCCTACGAACCTGACCTTGAGAATTTTTTAAAACATGCACCAACCTATGAAATTAGTCTGATGCCCATCTAACTTACACCATTCCATTACTATCCATATGTATGTCCAGTGCCCATTCGGTGAGTCTATTACTATTGCAGGTGGTTCCGCGCCCATACTACTCTCTGTAAAGCAACTATCCCTGATATCTATCCTAAATTTATCACCCCTCAATTTAAAGCAATGTCCCCTTCTGTTAGCCTTCACCCTCTGAGGAAAAATGCTCTCACTGTTCACCCTATATCAGCCTCTGATTATCTTATATGTCTCAAGTCACCTCTCAACCTTCTCTCCAACAAATACAGTGTCAGTTCCCTCAGCCTTCCTTCATAATACCTTCCTTCCATACCAGGCAACATCCTAGTGAATCTCCTTTGAACCCTTTCCAAAGCTTCCATATCCTCCTGTGGTGAAACGGTTAAAAATTATGTCCCAATACATGTGTGAATCTAACCGGAATGGAGGTGTTGCTTAGTCCCGTGTGAATCTTATTACACACCTCCCCGTGTGAATCTTCTTATCTGTATGTAACCAGAATGGAATGTGTTTTTTAGCCTTGCTCTGCTGTTCACATGAATGTTTATATCTGGAAAAGAGTATATCAGCTGGAAAAGTCTCCAGTTCGGTGAGTCTGCTCCGGGGTTACGTTTAACCGCCGAGCGTGGGTTGTTGGCAACCGCTCTACGAGAACTGACGGCTCCCAGTTCCGGTAACATGTAGAGTGAGTATAAGCCAGACCCGTTGTAAGTATGAGACCTGGTTGTGGCGACGCTGCGGGGAATAAAATGCTCATATTCTAGCAGACTCGCCTCTTGGTCGTTTGTTCTGTGTCAGACTACTCTCCTACGAACCTGACCTTGAGAATTTTTTAAAACACCTCCTTATAATGCTGTGATCAGGACTATACGCAATAGTCCAGGTGTGGCTTTACCAGTGTCTTGTACAGCTGAAGCATGACCTCATGGATCTGAAACTCAAACCCCCTACCAATAAATGCCAACACACCATATGTCTTCTCAACAACCCTATCAACCTGGGTAGCAAATTTCAGGGATTTATGCACCTGGACTCCGAGATCTCTTTGTTCATCTACACTGCCAAGAATTTTACCATTAGGCCAGTACTCTGCATTCCTGTTACTTCTTCTGAAGTGAACTACCTCACATGTTTCTGCATTAAACTCCATTTGCCACTTCTCAGTCCAGCTCTGCATCTTATCAATGTCCCTCTGTAACCCACAATATCCTTCGGCACCACCACAACTCTGCCTACCTTAGTGTCATTCGCAAATTTACTAACCCATCCTTCTATGCCGACATCCAGATCATTTATAAAAATGACAAACAGCAGTGGCCCCAAAACAGTTTGTTGCAGCAAACCCATCAACCACCACCTCTGTCTTCTTTCAGGTAGCCAATTTCTGATCCAAAGTGCTAAATCACCTTCAATCCCCAAACTCTGTATTTTGTGCAATAGCCTACCGTGGGGAACCTTATCAAATGCCTTACTGAAGTCCATATACACCACATCAATCACTTTACTTGATCCACCTGTTTTGTCACCTTCTTGAAGAACTCAATAGGTACAACTGTATTGCCTTCACAACCTCATCAAATTATTCCTTTCCAGATGATCATAAATCCTATCTCTTATAGCCTTTTCTAACACCTTACCCACAACCAAAGTAAGGCTCGCTGGCCTATAATTACCAGGGTTGTCCTGACTCCCTTTCTTGAACAAGGGGACAACATTTGCTATCCTCCAGTTCTGGCACTATTCCTGTAGACAATGACAGCATAAAGATCAAAGCCAAAGGCTCTGCAATCTCCTCCCTGGGTTTGCAGAGAATCCAAGGATAAATCCCATCTGGCCCAGGGGTCTTATCCATTTTCAGATCTTCCGAAATTGCTAAAATGTCCTCTTTGTCAACCTCAATCCCATCCAATCTAGTAGCTTGTATCTCCGTATTCTCACTACATTGCCCTTTTCCAATGTGAATACTGATGAAAAGTATTCAGTAAGCGCTTCTCCTATGTCCTCAGATTCCACACACAACTTTCCAATACTATCTTTGATTGGCCCTAATCTTACTATCTTTGATTGGCCCTAATCTTACTCTAGTCATTCTTTTATTCCTGATGTACCTATAGAAGGCTTTAGAGTTTTCCTTGATCCTATCCGCCAACAACTTCTCATGTCCCCTCCTGACTCTTCTTAGCCCTCTCTTTAAATCTTTTCTGGCTAATGTATAACTCTCAAGCCCCATAACTGAGCCTTCATGCCTCATCCTTACATAAGCCTTCTTCTTTCTCTTGACAGGAGCTTCAACTTCTTTAGTAAACCGTGGCTCCCTCTCTTGACACTACCTCCCTGCCTGATAGGTATATATTTATAAGGGCCTGCAATAGTTGTTCCTTGAATAAGCTCCATATTTCAAGTGTTTCCATCCCCTGCAGTTTCCTTCCCCATCCTATGCATCCTAAATCATGCCTAATCACATCATAATTGCCTTTCCCCCAGTTATACCTCTTTCCTTGCACTATATACTCATCCCTGCCCATTGCTATTGTAAACATAACCGAATTATGGTCACTATTGCGAAAGTGCTCACTTACCTCCAAATCAAACATCTGGCCGGGTTCATTCCCCAGTACCAAATCCAATATGGCATTGCCCCTTGTTGGCCTGTCTATATACTGTGTCAGAAATCTTTCCTGCACACATTGAACAAAAACTGACCCATCTAAAGTACTTGAACTATAGTATTTCCAGTCTATATTGGGGAAGTTAAAGTCCCCCATAACAACTACCCTGTTACTCCCGTTTATATCGAAAATCACCTTTGCTATCCTTTCCTTTACATCCCTGGAACAATTCGGAAGCTTACAGAAGACTCCCAACAGGGTGACCT
Source organism: Chiloscyllium plagiosum (assembly GCF_004010195.1). Classification (NCBI taxonomy): domain Eukaryota; kingdom Metazoa; phylum Chordata; class Chondrichthyes; order Orectolobiformes; family Hemiscylliidae; genus Chiloscyllium; species Chiloscyllium plagiosum. The sequence goes on along the minus strand of NC_057722.1, from coordinate 6,457,314 downwards.
CTCCTTTCATGTTTCTAACCTCAGTTCAAACTACCTCAGTGGATGAGTCCTCAAACATTATCTCAGCTACTGTAACATTACCCTTGATTAATAATGCTACCCCACCCCACCTTCCCTTTTTTACCATCTTCTCTGTTCTTACTGAAACATCTAAATCCCAGAATCTGCAACAACCATTTCTGTCCCATCTCTAGCCATATCTCTGAAATGGCCGCAACATCGAAATCCCAAGTACCAACCCATGCTGCAAGTTCACCCACCTTCACCCCGGAAGCTCCTGGCATTGAAGTACACACATTTGAAACCAACATCCTGATTGTCAGTGCCCTCTTGCAACCTTGTAAACCGTCCCTGACCTCACTACCCTCAACATCCTGTACACTGGAACTACAATTCAGGTTCCCCTCCTCCTGCTGCATTAGTTTAACCACCCCCCCCCCGAAAGAGCATTAGCAAATTTCCTCCCCAGGATATTGGTACCCCTCTGGTTCAGATGAAGACCATCCTGTTTCTAGAGGTTCCACCTTCCCCAGAATGAGATCCAATTATCCAAGAATCCAAAACGTTGCCTCCTGCACCATCCCTGCAGCCGCATGTTCAGCTCCACGCTCTCCCTGTTCCTCACTTCACCAGCACGTGGCATGAACAACAAACCAGATATAACAACTCTGTTTGTTCTAGCTCTAAGCTTCCATTCTAGCTCCCTGAATTTCTGCCTTAGATCCCCACCTTGCTTCCTACCTATATCATTGTTGCACATGTGGACCACGACTTGGGGCTGCTCCCCCCTCTCCCTCAAGAGCGCCAGAGACCCGGGTTCAATTCCCGCCTCAGGCGACTGACTGTGTGGAGTTTGCACGTTCTCCCCGTGTCTGCGTGGGTTTCCTCCGGGTGCTCCGGTTTCCTCCCACAATCCAAAGATGTGCAGGGCCATACTAAATTGCCCGTAGTGTTAGGTAAGGGGCAAATGTAGGGGTATGGGTGGGTTTCGCTTCGGCGGGTCAGTGTGGACTTGTTGGGCCGAAGGGCCTGTTTCCACACTGTAATGTAATCTAATCTAATCCCAAAAACATGATCAGAGACACCCTGAACCGTGGCATCTGGGAGGCAACACAGCAATTATGAGTCTCTCTCATTCCCACAAAAACCTCCTATATCTTCCCCTAACTATGGAGTCCCCAATGACTAAAACTCTGCTCCTCTTCCCCATTCCCCTCTGAGCAACAGCGACAGACTCTGTGCCAGAGACGTGTGCCCCATTGCTTACCCCTGGTAAGTCATCTGCCCAACAGTATCCGAAGCAGTATACTTGTTGTTGAGGGGAACCACCACAAGAGATCCCTGCACTGCCTGCATGTCCCATCTCCTAACCCTTACGATAGGAGAAAGTGAGGTCTGCAGATGCTGGAGATCAGAGATGGAAATGTGTTGCTGGAAAAGCGCAGCAGGTCAGGCAGCATCTAGGGAAGAGGAGAATCGACGTTTCGGGCATTAGCCCTTCTTCAGGAATGAGGAAAGTGGGAGGGGGAATTGAAATGTTGAGCCACGGGGTGGTTGGGTTGGTTGGTCCGGGTGTCCCAGACGATAACCCATCTAACTTCTTCACGTGGCTGTGGAGCAACTACCTCCCTGTAACTCCTCTCAATAACCCCCTCCACTTCCTGAATGATCCAAAGTTCATCCAGTTCCCTAACACGGTCCTCAAGAAGCTGGAGTTGGGTGCACTTCCCACAAATGAAGTCAGCAGGGACCTCTCATAACCCCCTCCACTTCCTGAATGATCCAAAGTTCATCCAGTTCCAGTTCCCTAAAACGGTCCTCAAGAAGCTGGAGTTGGGTGCACTTCCCACAAATGAAGTCAGCAGGGACCTCTCAACAATCCCCATACCTCCTGAATGATCCAAGGTTCATCCAGCTCCAGTTCCCTAATAGTGTTCTCAAGGAGCTGGAGTTGGGTGCACTTCCCACAAGTGAAGTCAGCAGGGACACTAGAAGTGATCCTTACCTCCCACATACTGCAGGAGGAACATTCAACTGCCCTAACTTCCATTCCCACTATTCTAAATTCCCAAATAGACCGCGTGATGAGGGCATATGTGTGGCTGCAGACAGACCCTTGCACTGAAGCAAAATTAGTATTTCAGTTGTTTCAATCAATTAGCCTGATATTCACCGGAGCAATTTATTGTGTAATGAATTTGCATTCAAAAATGTGACAATATTACAAGACTGAACAAAACAAAACTTTGACAACAAGTGTTTCATGGCTTTTTAGGCAAACAGAGTAAGATGAATATAGATCAGGGTTGTAGCATAGTTCATTCATTCCACCAAGCTTGTCAGCACCTTCACCAGTACTAGACTTTTAAGATATTTCACAGAATGTGGATGTCACGAGGTATGCCAGCATTTATTGTCCATCCCTAATTATCTCCAAGAAGGTGGTGGTGAACCGCTGTAATCCATGTGATTTAGGTACACCCCACAGTGTAATTGGAAGTGAGTTCAACGATATTAACTCAGTGACAGCCAAAGGTTGGTTGATTGTAATTCCAGTGACAGTGATGTGTGCCTTGGAGGAGAACCTGCAGGTGATACTATGCATCTGCTGCCCTAATCCTCTCAGACAGGGACTAACTATGTTGTCTCTAAGTTAAATTGATCTTAAATTCTGGATGTACACTTGAGGATTTGGTTCTTCATGACAAAATATTCAGGTGAGTTCAACTCATTGTAATAATTCATTTTAGTGTCCAAAGAGCCTTCCATTGCATGACTGTCCACAACTTTTTAACTCCTCCCCTCCCTGGCTCAGACTGCTAGGTAATTAAAATTGCAGGCAAAAGTTGATTGCAAAACACAAGAAAAGTACTTCACTGCCTCATAGCTCATTGAGGACATCCCAGATGCAACATGTGGGACATCTTTGGCAATTTGAGGTGATTGCTAGGAAGCATCATGCTAATTGATTATTCTATTTACATGTGGTTCCACTGAACAAAGAAGAGGCAACATCAATCTTAGCTTACATTTTTGAGGCACACTGATTCTCTGATGTCATTCTGAAAGCATTTCACTGTGGCTCTTCTTTATTTATGTCAGCAGTGGATTAATGGTAGCAGTCAAAAAGTGTGGCCCTGGAAAAGCATAGCCGGTCAAGCAGCATCTGAGGAGTATGAGACATTGACTTGACTGCTCCTTGGATGCTGCCTGACTGGCTGAGGTTTTCCAGTGCCACACCTTTTTACTCTGATTTCCAGCATATGCAGTCCTCACTTTCTCCTAGTTGATTAAGGGCAGCACAGTGGCTCAGTGGTTAACACTGCTGCCTCACAGCACCAGGGACCCGGTATCGATTCTAGTTTTGGGTGACTGTGCAGTTTGCACATTCTCCCCATGTTTGCGTGGGTTTCCCCCAGGTGCTCTGGTTTCCTCCCACAATCCAAAGATTGTCAGGTTGGGTGATTGGCAATGCTAAATTGCTCATAGTGTTCAGGGATGTATAGGTTAAGTGCATAAGTCAAGGTAAATGTAGAGGAATGGGTCTGGGTGGGATACTCTTCAGAGGATCATGGTGGACTTGTTGGGCCAAAGGGCCTGTTTCCACACAGTAGGGATTCTACTTCTATTGGTATCAGTTTTGTTCCTGAATCAGAAAGTTCTTGGCTTGAGTCAAGGACGAGTACCTCATTGTAAAATCCAGCCTGACACTCCAGTGCTGCACAGGTCATTGGTGCAATCTTTTAGATTACACATGAAACTAGTATATAGATGCAAAAGGTAGCACATACCGTTATAATTCCATCAACCAGTGCCTAAATCATGATCTGAACATTTTATTTTTTGTTGTGTGGTATAATCTGCTGTTAAAGCTTGTATTTTTTTGAAGGAGACCCTAATTGAAAATGAAACCGACAAAGGAATGTGCCACTTCCAGTTTCTCAAGGAGCTAAAACTGAATCTGAGATTGGAATCTAAAACATATGAGGTGACTGGATCTGGATGAAAGCTATAAAAGTACTCAGAGCCAGCAGTCCTCGGGAGAAGTTGATGAGTCCAGTGGTATCGTGTAGGTTGACTGAAGAAGTCAGTGGCGAGATCCAGAAGCTCAGAATAAACCTGCACTAATCTGTGTAACAAAAAAATCTTTAACCCAGTCTTCAATATATTAAATAACATACTCTCTACTCCTATGGGGTGGAGAATGCCAAAGATTAACAACCTAAATAGGGGACTCCTTATTTTGAAACTGTGCTTTTGCAGATAGCCCCATGAGGAGAAAGATCATAAGACAACCTCTTCATCCCCAGAATCAACGTATTGAATATTCACTATTGAACTTATAGAGTATTCACTAAATTGTCTCCAGTGCAATTAAAAAGAGACCAAAACTATATTTAGTGTTCCAGATGCAATCTCACCAGACCCCTGTACAGTTGTAGCAAGACTTTCTTATTTTTATAGTCCATGCACTTGCTACAAAGAACAACAATCCATTTGACTACTATTACTTTCTGCACAAACATGCCAATTTTCAGTGACACATGCACAAGGACACCAAGATCCCCCATATTCCAGCATTCTTCAGTCTCTTTCCAATTGAATAATATTCTGTTTTTTCCTTCTTCCTCCATTTTACATTTTTCCAGTCTATATCTATTCTTCACCTCCTGAAACTTGTGTTCCAATCTATCGGGCTATTGCACACAATAATCCCTTCATGCAAGTCATTAATATAGATTATAAACAGTTGAGGCCCAACAATGATCCGTGTTCCACCACTGCAAAGGCTTTTTTTTTTAAAAATGGATGTGTTTTAAAACTGCAGACTGAAATTAGAAACAATGTTTTGAAACCGAGGGACATAAAACATAAAGCAAGCTGTTTAATCACAGGTAACTAGCATTGAAATCCACTTCAGACAAACCACATCTGGGATAGTTTTAACTGTTTGCATGTTCTCAGGTGGTTCTCAGCAGACTGAACTTTATCATAAAAGAATACTGATACTGCAGGAAATCCGAAGCAAAAATGTTAAGTTAATGCTGGAAAGACTCAAAAGTCAGTTGATAGAATACATAATATTTCATCCGAGGAGCAGTAAAATCGACATTTCGGGCAGGAGCCCTTCATCAGAAATGAAGAGCTCCTGCCCGAAACGTTGATTTTCCTGTTCCTTGGATGCTGCCGGACCTGCTGTACTTTTCCAGCACCACTCTAATCTTGACTCTAATCTCCAACATCTGCAGCCCTCACTTTCACCTACATTATGTTTCAGTTATAGAATCCTTCGTCACAACTGGAATATCTCATATATAAACATTTAGGCACTGGTTGGAAATTTCCAAAGGACCTGTCCATTCCCTGACTGAAATTTTATATCACTACAGAGTCTTGAACTTCACACACCAAATTTTGGCATCCCTTCTGTCTGCAGTGTTGTGATTTTAATGTTTGTTTCATTCCTGGATTTTTTTTGTCATATCACAATGACAAACATCGAATGGATGTTTATCCGTTCAACATTCAGTATGAGATATAAGAGGAATTTTACTACCAATATCAATATACCACCTTAGTATTTTGCAAAGAATCAATGACTTGATTTTATTAACTCAAAGCAAAGGGTATTAAATTGTGGAACGATGAGGTCAATCTCCAGATGTGGAGGTTTGAGATCTGTCTTCACTTGGGTCTTGGTTTGTTTCGTGTGCTTGCAGTGTTGACTTGTTGTTGCTCAGTTGCCATCATACTACTTTCTTTGTCTGCTAACTGCACAAGATGGAGAAGACAGTGATGTAGAATGCGGCTGGGCACAGCTCTGTCTAAAACTTCTTTGATATTTAGGCTGTACTTTTTTCTTTCTATTAATGGGTAATACTCAGCGTCTTTACAGTAGGTCACAAAGAATGCACATAGAGCCTTTATATCAGATTCATTCAGTCCAAATTCTGAGAGCACACTTGTCCATGTGGCTTCAAGCTCCGTATCCCAAATTTTCCTTCTCAAAATAGAAGACAGAGTGGGCAGAAAGCTGGCAAAACCTGGCTGTTTCTCCAACACACGAAGATGCAAAGACTGAAGAATATCAACAACATAACTGAAGAATATGTTGGCTTCCACATGTGTGAACCTATTAGGTAGAAATGAAAGCACAGTAAGGTGTGATACTGGCAGATATAAAGGAGTTTGGACCACCAATACAATTTAAAAATTCAGACCATTAAAAAAATGGTTTGAAATATCAACCTTCATCTCTGGAAACTGAGTTCAGATTCAGCTTGTGGAATATTAAGCACATAGGCTGAGCAATTTGATCATACAGTGTCTGGTTTTTTGACACTAAATGCCCTCCTAACCCTACAACAGGGCAGATGAAAACCACACTTACTTTAGAAGCTGAAAGTGCACTACCTACTTGATTGCTATAAGCTGCACTGTTGGAGTAAGAAAATCCTACTGAAATTTATTTAGATGAGGACGTTGTTTTTAATTTCAAAGTTATTTTAAGGTTAGTTATTGCTTGGTTACTCCCAGCTCTGTTAACTTTTGACTTTCTCTCTGTGTGTATTTGTTGAAAGATAGTAACTGGTGTTATACTGTTGACACTTTCTGCCTGATAGTCTGGCTGCTGTCCTGAGTAGTTTCAAATTTCTTTGAGACTAGTAGGCAAAGGAGAGCAGCAGGAAAGAAGACAGTACAAGTGTAAATAGCTGCCACAAAAGAGGAGCAGAAGGAGGGCATTATATGAAGGCCATATCTACAGTAACTCATCAAGGAGCATTTCCCCGCCTGACCTTCATTAAGGAGCAATATCTGAATGTCTTCACAAAGCAGCCATCAGAAAGTTGTGTCACCATCATCAGCTGCAGCTCAAGTCTCACATAGAAGGTGCAACCTGTGACTATCAAGAACACTCTGGCCTTTAACTGTACTGTCACTCGATCTTTCAGGCAGTACATTGCTGCTTCAGACAGGGCGGAGATGTTTTCAACGCTGTGCCAACATATCTGCCAGCTCCTATCACAGTTTCTTGACCATTACTCCAAGGCTCTTGATGCCGTGATTAAGGATTTTGTATATGCAGCTGGAGGGTTCTTCCACATTTCCCACCATTTTGGAAATAGCAACATCAGACACTTGTGCTCTAAAAGCACCTGTTATTTAAAAGTTGACTCCCAAAAATTTGGATAACTGTCAAAAACTACACAGCTTGGGAATTTGCAGAGGAGGTTTAACAGAATTGTAAACGAATGAGAAATTTCACATATGTGAGTTATGTGGTTTACCTCACTTGGACCAGAGTGGTCATGACTGTTTTCCTTGGAGCAGCAAAGGTTATAAGGGATGATTTTACAAAGGTATTCAAAATGATGAAGAATTCTGATACAGTAAATAAAGAGAAACTGTTTCAACTTGTCAGATTATTTCTTTGTGTCTCTAATTTTGTTCCCCCTAAGAATTTGTACTCAAGAAGCTGTACCTAGGTATCTTCATACCCGAAGATGGCGCTGTGAGTGCGCATGTAAACTTTTCACTGTACTCCGTTGAGTACATATGACAATAAAGCTAATTCTGATTCTAAGACGGTCAGTAAACTAAAGGTCACAGTATTAAATAAATATACAACAAATTGAAGGCAATTGGTACAGATCAAATTAAATATCATCATTGGCTAAAACTATTGATAATTGGGATGCATGACTTAACTGGAACACATCACATGCAAGTAGGTTAAAATGTGGTCCTGAGCAGAGAAGCTTCAGCCTGATGGAAAAGGACTTTAAATAATCTTCAGTAGAAAGCAGGATGCACCAACCTTTAGCGAGAATATCTGTCATTTATAAGGAAGGCCTCAAGAAATTAACAGTTTCACATCAAAAAACTGTCCTGTAAGGTACAGCAGGTCTGGGCAGGAAGAACATGTTATATTCAGACAAAAGAACAGCACATCCCAAAAATAGGTGTGCCATTTGAAAAGCATAAACATTGATTACAATGATTACGCTAGGGATACTTGTAACCAAGGTTTAATTCTCCGACGAGCAGGAGAATCAGCATTTCGGGCAAAAGCCCTTCATCAGGAATGAGGCTGTGAGCCAAGGGGGTGGTGATATAAATAGGAGAGGGGTGGGACTGGGGGGGATGGTAGCTGAGAATGCAATAGGTAGATGGAGGTGGGGGTAATGGTGATAGGTCAGAGAGGAGGGTGGAGAGGATCATTGAGAAGGAAGATGGACAGGTAGGGTAGGTCATGAGGACAGTGCCAAGTTAGAAGGTTGCAACTGGGATAAGGTAGGGGGTGGGGAAATAAGGAATCTGGTGAAATCTACATTGATGCCGTGGAGTTGGAGAGTCCCGAGGCAGAAGATGAGGTCTTCTTCTTCCAGGTGTCAAGTGGTTCGGGAGTGGCGATGGAGGAGGCCCAGGACCTGCATGTCATAGAGTCATAGACATGTACAGCATGGAAACAGACCCTTTGGTCCATCTCTTATATGCTGACCAGCTATTCCAACCTAATCTAGTCCCATTTGCCAGCACTGGGCCCATATACCTCTCAACCCTTCCTTCTCATATACCCATCCAGATGCCTTTTAAATGTTGTAATTGTACCAGCCTTCACCACTTCCTCTGGTAGCGCATTCCATACACGTACCACTCTCTGTGTGAAAACATTGCCCCCCAGGTCCCTTTTAAATCTTTCCCCTTTCACTGGAAACCTATGCCCTCTAGTTCTGTACTCCCACAGCCCAGGGAAAAGACTTTGTCTATTTATCCTATCCATGCCCCTCATGATTTTGTAAACCTCTATGAGGTCACCCCTCAGCCTTCGACACTCCAGGGAAAACAGCCCGAGCCTATTCATCCTCTCCGTATAGCTCAAATCCTCCAACTCTGGCAACATCCTTATAAATCTTTTCTGAACCCTTTCAAGTTTCACAACATCCTTCCAGAATTGCACGCAACATTTCAAAAGTGGTCTCATCAACCGCAACTGCAATATGATCTCCCAAATCCTATGCTCAATACTCTGACCAATAAAGGAATGCATACCAAATGCCTTCTTCAATATCCTATCTACCTGCAACTCTACTTTCAAGGAACTGTGAACTTGCTCTCCAATGTCTCTTTGTTCATCAATACTCCCTAGGACCTTACGATTAAGTGTATAAGTCCTGCTAAGATTTGCTTTCCCAAAATGCATTTATCTAAATTAAACTTCATCTGCCACACCTCAGCCCTTTGGCCCATCTGATCAAGATTCCATTGTAATCTGAGGTAACCTTCTTCGCTGTCTGCTATACCTCCAATTTTGGTGACATCTGCAAACTTATGATACTTCCTATGCTCATATCCGAATCATTTACATAAATGACAAAAAGTAGAGGACCCAGCACCAATCCTTGTGGCACTCCACTGGTCACAGGTCTCCAATCTGAAAAACAACCCTCCATCACCACCCTCTCTCTTCTACCATCGATCCAGTTCTGTATCCAAATGGCTAGTTCTCCCTGTGTTCCATGCTAACCTTGCTAACCAGTCTCCCATGAGGAACCTTGTCAAATGCCTTACTGAAGTCCATACAGATCATGTCCACCGTTCTGCCCTCATCAATCCTCTTTGTTACTTCTTCAAAAAACTCAATCAAGTTCATGAGACATTATTTCCCACACACAAAGCCATGTTGACTATCCCTAATCAGTCCTTGCCTTTCCAATTACATGTAAATCCTGTCCCTCAGGATTCCCTCCAACAACTTGCCCACGACCGTCAGGCTCACTGGTTTATAGTTCACTGGCTTGTCTTTACCACCTTTCTTAAATAATGGTATCACATTAGCCATCTTCCAGTCTTCTGACACCTCAACTGTGACTATCGATGATACAGATATCTCAGCAAGAGGTTCAGCAATCACTTCCCTAGCTTCCCACAGAGTTCTCGGGTACACCTGACCATGTCCTGGAGATTCATCTACCTTTATATGTTTTAAGACCTCCAGCACCTGCTCTTCTGTGATATGAACTCTTTTCAAGACATTATTAATTATTTCCCCAAGTACCATGTCCTCCACAGTTAATACTGATGCAGAATATTCATTTAGTATCGCACCATCCTCCTATGATTCCATACAAAAGGCCACCTTGATCTTCAAGGGGCCCTACTCTCTCCCGAGTTATTCTTTTGCCCTTAATGTCCTTATTGAATCTCTTTTGATTCTGATTAATTCTATTTGCCAAAGCTATCTCATGTCCCCTTCCCCCCCCCCCCCCAACTTCCCTCTTAAATATACTCATATTGCCCTTGTACTTCACTAAGTACTCACATGATCCCAGATGTCTATACATGTTATATGCCAACTTTTTCTTGACCAAAGCCTCGTTTTCTCCAGTCATCTAGCATTCCCTGCACCTACCAGACTTTCTCTTCACACTAACAGGAATATACTGTCTCTGAACTCTCATTATCCCATTTTTAAAGGCCTCCCACTTCCAAACCATCCCTTTACCTGCAAATAGCCTCTCCCAACCAACGTTCAAAAGTTCTGTCTAATACAGTCAAAACTGACCTTACTCCAATTTAGAACTTTAAATTTTTGATCTGTTCTATCCTTTTCCATAACTATTTTAAGACTAATAGAATTGTATTCACTTGCCCCAAAGTGACCTCAGTCACTTGACCTGCTTTATTTTCCAACATTGCTCCTTCCCTAGTACATACATTCACATATTGAATACAAAAGTTTTTTTGTACACACTTAACATATTCCTCCCCATCCATGCCATTAACATTGTGATGATCCCAGTCTTTGTTTGTAAAGTTAAAATCTCCTACCATTACAACCCAATTATTCTTACAGATATTTGATATCTCCTTATATGTTTGCTTCTCAATTTCTCACAGACTAATGGGGGGGGGGGGGGGGTGCTGGTGGCATGTCAGGGAGGTGAGTTATAATACAATCCCAACAAGGAATTCATCACTTTTTTATTTCTCAGTTCCACCCATATAACTTCACTGGATGATCTCCCAGGAATATCCTCCCAGGTACAATTGTAATATTATCCCGAACCAAAAATACCACTCCCCACTCTCTCGCCTCCCTTTCTGTCCTTCCTACAGCATATATATCCTGGAACATTAAACTGCCAGTCCTGTCAATCCCTGAGCCATGTTTCAATAATAGCTATGATATCCCAATCCCATGTTCCCAACTATGCCTTAATTTAACCTGCCTTACTAGTCAGGCCTCTTGCATTGAGGTAAATGCAGTTTAATTTGACAGTCCGACCTCATTCTCCGCCAGGCGCTATTTTTGCCTTGACTATTTAACTTGTCCCCCATACCTACTTTTCCCCATACCTGTCAGTGCTACACTACCCTGCAAGGCCATCCCTACAGTATCTAAATGGCATACCTGTTTGAGATGGGGATAGCCAGAGGAGAGCCCTGCCATAGCTGGCTACCTGTCCTACCATTCCTAGCAGCCAACCATCTGTGGTTTTCTACCTTGCTGAAACTGCCATATCATAGCCCCTTGCTCTTGTAAACTCATCAATGCCTGTAACTGCTACTCCGACTGATCCATGGAGTCTGATAGACTTCGCAACCAACCACACTTCCCGCAGACATAGTCTCCAGGAACATTTGAGTTCTCCCAATCTTCCACAGTTGACAGTTAGAGCACATCAACCTATCAAAAGTCACTTCTACCTCTTTAGCAATCTATACACCCAGAAATTGCCTAAAAACAAAGACACACACACTTTGTTCAAAAATGCAGCATTAGCATAGTTTTGCTGATCAAATACAGTTCTCTGGTGATAACTTAATACTGATCCTTAATATTAAAAGTCAGTCAAGAATGTTATGAAGATGTGGGTGAACTTTACCTTTTAAGAGAGTTAAAAGCTAGCAGTGACAGCACCAAGTGTTCTCAATAAGACACAATGTAACATGTGCTCCAGCTACTGGAGTAGCTGGTTGCCTGGAAACGACAACAAAACAAATTCGAATTTGGCCAATCAGTTTAAATTATACCCCAAAAAATACCAAATTCCAATCAAGTTTGAATTGAGTATATTGACAATCTTAAAAGCCAATGACACCATCTGATGCTCTGGGGTATAAGACCGGGGAAAATTGAACAGTTGGGAGGAGAACTGCCAAGCCCCAGCATGTAAACAGACTGCCTGAAAAAACAGCTCTTTTAATAGGTACCTTTTTCGATTAGTAACCTATGAAGCAGAATCCCTAAGAAGAAGAAAACAAGACACAGGAACATCCGAATAGAAGAACCAAAAGCTTTCTGGTTTTGAGATAAGAAGTCTTGTTTTGTAATTCTTAATTGGGAGTTTTATCGGACCGTATTATAGGAGGATAGGTTATAGTAAGGAATTGTAAATAGTTGTTAGTTAATTATTCTCTGTTATACTTTAAGAAATAAAGTTGTTAATGTTTACTTTAAATAGATCTTGGCTACTCAAATATTTACAGATTACTGCATGGGATAAATCTTGTCTGTGTTGATGGTTTTAAATTAAGCAAGAGAGTTTACCCCATGTCGTAACAGTTTGGGGCTTGGATTCGTGATTTGAACTGGTTTAGACACATTTGAATAGATTTGGAGGTATGAAAAATGCCAGCAGATTTAAAAACCTAAAACATGGGTGAGACAAGTTGTTTAATTTTGGTGACTCATGGTTGATGAAATTAAAAATGAGACAAATGGTACTTTCATTGTGACAATGTGGGACACATTCACTCAGAAGGCTGGAAGTTGAGGGGAGCCCATATGACCTACTGAAGCTTATAAGAATTGATCTGAAAAGGAAACTCAAAAGGTAAATGCCATGAATCAGATTGTCACTTTAACCTCAACCAAAAGACTGTAAGTAGATGCTGCTGTGAGTGCTGAAGTATGCAGAGTAGCTGAGAGCTAAGGAAGGGTTTTTATCTAAAGGGAAGATGATCCCTTTTACTTCAAGGAAGTATCCAAGATCATAACTGTATTAAGAGATATAGGGCCTACTCAACACTTGCTGGAGAAGGATTCAGTATTCACTCCAGAGAATTCAGCAAAAGCCAAAGTGTTGGACAATGGGATGATTGGAGAGTATTTCCCAGCTAAATGTGGCTTGTTATCTGCACGTATCCAAGATCATAACTGTATTAAGAGATATAGGGCCTGCTCAACACTTGCTGGAGAAGGATTCAATATTCGCTCCAGAGAATTCAGCAAAAGTCAAAGTGTTGGACAATGGGATGATTGGAGAGTATTTCCCAGCTAAATGTGGCTTGTTATCTGCACTAGTGGAAGTCAGGGTAGTTAGGAAATTATCTGTGGATGGAGTTAATTTACTTCTGGGGGATGATTAGGCAGAATTAAAAGTTATAGCTTTGTACATAATCATGAAAAGTCCAGTTGAGGCTAAAAAGATGGAACAAGAATAGGTTTGGGGTATTTTTCCATTGTGATCAAAGTAATAACTAAACAAAGTCCATTAGCAGAGGCCAGAGTGAAATCACAATCAGATATTCTGCTAGCTGAAACTATTTAAGAATGAGGATAACTTAGAAGAGGTGTTTAGAATGTCTTCAGTTGAGGCTCAAGAAACAGGTCTAGAGTAAATTATCTTTGATAACTCAGTCTGAACTGAAGGAGTTACAGAGTGTTATTCAGTTACAAACTGATGAGGAAGTAAAGATATCCTCTCAGATCTGTAGATGAAAAGTGGACAGTTGTTTGACAAACAGTGGTACACCCCAGATAGCGTAAAGAAATATTGTGAGAAGCATATGAAATTCCTATGTTAGGACATAAAGAAAAATAGAAAATGAAAGCATCAATAAAAAATTACATGTTCAAGACCCAGTGCAGTCCAAACTCCCACAGTATGGCCAAACTCCCACAGAACCTGGATCTTTAGATTTCAGCAGTTGCTGTTGGCTTCTTGAAGAAATTAAAGCTATTTTTCCCCTCACTTGGTTATAGCCAAAAGCTGGTGATCCTCTGCCTGCTACAGAGTTCCATATGAGACCATTTGTTTTCTGAATTTGTCTTTTATCAAGGGTGTGTTTGTAAGATGTTACTACATTGGAACAGTTAATTAGTAAAAGTTACTGTATTATTCCAAGTCATTTGTTATGAAGATGTGGGTGTATTGTACCTTTAAAAGAGTTAAAAGTGAGCAGAACTACCTGACAGCACCAAGTGTTCCAAATAAGATAACAATGTAACACTCAGTCAAAAGTTAGATTCGCTGGGTTGCCTGGAAACAACAAAACAGATTTGAATTAGGCCAATTAGTTTAAATTGTACCCTGAAAAATACAAAACTCCAATCAAGTTTGAATTTAGTATATTGACAATCTTAAAAGCCAATGACACAATCCGATGGTCGGGGGGAGGGGGGGGTACAAGACTGGGGAAAATTGAACAGTTGGGAGGAGAACTGCCACGCTAACAACATCTGCAATACCTCTAACATCTGCAATACCTCTGTGAAGCAGAAAGCCCTGAGAAGAAGAAAAGAAGATTCCACATCTGGCTGTGTTTTTGAAAAGTTGAATTTTGGTCAATCTTAATTGAGGGTTTTATCAGACTAGTATTATAGAAGGGAAAGTAAAAGATAGGTTAGTGGAAGGAGTTGTAAATAGTTGTTAGTTAATTATTCTCTGTTATACTTTAAGAAGTAAAGTTGTTATTTTTACTTTAACTCGTTCTTGGCCTCTCGAATTTTCACAGATTACTGCACAGGATAAATTATTTCTGGTTTAAATTAAGCAGGAGGATTTACCCCATGATGTAACAATTTGGGGGCTCATCATCAGGATTTCAACTGGTTTAGACGATTTGAATCGATTTAGGGGTACGAAAAATCCCAGCAGGTTAGTGTCCGAGATCTTTAAATAAAACATAGGTTGGACAATTTATTTGCTTTCAGTGACTTGTGATTGATTAAATTAAAGTGAGAGAAATGGCGGTGAGAGAAATGGCTCTTAAAATTGCTAAAGAGGTTCTGGATTTGAAAATGATTCTCAAATTTGCCAAGAAAGTTTAGAAGAAAAGAAAAAGGCCATATATTTAGAATTAGCAAATAAGTTAGAAGTGGGTTTAACCAAGGACAAAAGTAAAACTGAAATTGTACATGGGTTACTCAAACATTTAGGTGTGTCAGAGAAACAGACAAGTGCAGTAGAGGGAGAGAAACTTAAATTACAGTTGAGGAAAATGGAGTTAGAAAATAAACAAAAAGAGAGAGGGAGAGAGAAAAGGAAAGAGAGAGAGAAGAGAGAAAGAGGAAAAAAAGAGAGACAAGGTTCTTAGCTAAGCAAAGAGAGAGAGAAGAAAGGGAGAGAAAGAGAGAGAGAATTTGAACTTGAGAAGTTGCGATTTAGTCAGCAAAGTCAAGTTAACAGGATGGAGATTAAAGGAAAAGGCAGTGGGGGATTCAAGATGGCAGCAATCTAGGAGGATTGCATTGCAGAGCTCCACACCACAGCAAGAGCAGGATGAATTTTTAACTCACCCAACCCAGATCATCGTGATGTCCTGGGACTGTAGAAAGGTTGTGGAGTCCCAGGAAACGGTGATAAATTGACTTACCTGCGCTTCTGCCATCCAGAAATGCCAAAGAAGGGAGGAGGAGCATCCAAGGCCAAGTCCGCAGCCCAGTCTGCAGGTTCCTCGGAGTCAATTACCTACCAGGCCCTGGTGAGCAAGCTCGCGAAATGTTGCGAGATGCTAGGTAAGCAGATAGAGGAGAAGCTGGCCCCGATCTCTTCCATGCTGCAGAAGCATGAACAGCAGCTGGGGGACCTGGAAAAGAGGACGGATGAGGTTGAACACAGAGTCACAGTGGTGGAAGCTGATGCCAGTTCCTCCAAGGATAGGATCCAAGCCTTGGAGACTCAGGTCCGTAGTTTGTGTGACCAAGTGGATGATCTTGAGCACAGGGGCAGGAGAAAAAATATTCTGATCGTCAGTCTACCTGAGGGTAAGGAAGGTGAACGGCCTGCGGAATTTATTGAGGACTGGTTGCCAAAATTCCTTAACTTGGAGGCTGGCATGAGAGGTTTGAAGATCTAGAGGGCACACCAGATCACAGCATGGAGATCAGGTCTGGGTCAACGTCCTCATCCTCTCCTGGTGCGGTTTCATCATACAGAGATAAGGAGAGAAGTCTGGAAGCTCCTAGAATCAAGGGAAAGGATCCGAAGGCCCTAATTTACGAGGGCTCTAAAATCATGTTCTTCCAGGACTTCTCAGCAGCAGTGATCCAGAAAAGTAAATCTTACGACGGTGTCAAGAGAAGATTGAGGGAGCTTGGGATTCAGTACTCACTGAGGTATCCGGCAGTACTTCGGTAAACCATAGATGGATTTGCACATCTCTTTGACACATTGGAGAAGGCAAGAGACTTTGTGGACAAATTAACCTAATCTGAACAGTTTTGTATGTGCAAATAGTAGTGTTGTTTGGGTATGTCTTTTTTAAAAAAAGAAAACAGAGAAAGTCCACTTAGAGCTTTCTTTCCTTTTCTTTCTATTGGTAATAATTTGGTTGAAACTGTGTTTGGCAGCGGTTGAAATGTGGACTTTCAATTTCTAAGTTAAGTTATATCAAGGGGTGGGGGGGGTATTTACCCCTTTTTTCTTTAAAAATAATTTCTTTATTCAAATTGCTATTTTGTGGTGTATTTACTTTCTTTTCTGCTTGTGTTTGCAGTGTGGCTCTAGCTAGGAGGAGGGAAAATGGTTGGGATGGCTAGATGAAAGTGAGAACACCGCCATTTCCGCCTTCTCCAAACAGACCCCACCACCAGGGATATATTTCCCTCCCCATCCCTATCAATGTTCCGGAGAGACCACTCCCTCTGCAACTCCCTCATCAGGTCCACACCCCCCACTAACCCAACCTCCACTCCCGGCACCTTCCCCTGCAACCGCAAGAAGTGCAAAACTTGCACCCACACCTCCCCCTCCCCACTTCCCTCCAAGGCTCCAATGGATCCTTCCATAACCGCCACAAATTCACCTGCACCTCCACACACATCATTTACTGCATCCGCTGCACCCGATGTGGTCTCCTCTACATTGGGGAGACAGGCCGTCTACTTGCGGAATGTTTCAGGGAACACCTCTGGGACACCCGCACCAACCAACCCAAATGTCCCGTGGCTGAACACTTTAACTCCCCCTCCCACTTCGCCAAGGACATGCAGGTCCTTGGCCTCCTCCATTGCCAGACCCTGGCCACACGATGCCTGGAGGAAGAGCACCTCATCTTCCGCCTAGGAACCCTCCAACCACACGGAATGAATGTAGATTTCTTCAGCTTCCTCATTTCCCCTCCCCCCAGAGACTGTGTTACCCTCTATTATTAAAGAGGATCAGACGGGCTTCATAAAGGGTCGCAGATCCTCCAATAATGTTAGGAGGCTGCTTAATGTAATTCAAGCATGCCAACAACAGTCAATACAGGGATTGGTGATTTCTCTAGATGTAGAGAAGGCATTTGACCGAATTGAGTGGCCATACCATTTCTATACTCTGGAGCAGTTTGGTTTGGATGAAGCCTTCATAAAATGGGTAAAGGTTCTCCACGGTGGCCCTCTCGCAGCGGTCATTACCAATTTTAATATTTTTCGGGGCAGCCGGCAGGGCTGTCCCCTTTCACCAATGCATTTTACGTTGGTGATTGAACCATTGACAGAGGCCATTCTGGGGGATCCCAATATATCAGCTCCAGAAGTGAGGTCAAAATTACATACGATTTCGTTGTATGCAGACGATGTCCTAATTTTTTGGTCAAATCCAGCAGTTTCAGTACCTCACCTGATCCAATGCATCTGCTCGTTTGGCGCTTTTACAGGGTACAAGATTAATCTTGCAAAATCAGAGGCTAAGCCTATGGGTGGTCTTACAAAGGTGCTAAGTCTTGAGGGCAAATATTGATTCCCATTTAAGTAGTCACAGTGGGGGTTTGTGTATTTGGGCATATTCATTACTTCAGCTCTGGATCGGTTGTTCAAAGCCAATTTTGTTCAATTATTTGACAAAATCAAACAAGATCTTCAAAGATGGGAGGTGCTTCCGGTCTCGTGGATGGGTCAGATAGCACGTATTAAGATGAATATTCTCCCCCGTTTGCTATACCCTATACGGATGCTGCCCCTGATTTTCAATAAGCAAATATTCAGGCGACTAAACAGCTGGTTCAGCTCCTTTATTTGGCATTGGAAGCGACCCCTCATTAAATTAGCTAAACTGCAACTGCCTCACAGATTGGGGAGAGTGGATCTTCCAGACATTAAGAGCTACCAACTAAGCTCGCTTTTATCCAATATGAGTAATTGGCCTGTGGGGAACCTCTTTCAATATAGTTAGATATCAGAGCCACCCAGGCAAGGTGCCCCCATACTAGCTTACTGCTTCTGGACAAAATGAGGACAGTTAGGGAATATTGCCATAACCCAATAGTTATCAATACTGTAAAAGCATGGAGGGCAATTCGGCAGAGGGAAGGCAATATTGGCAAGACATCTTCTTCTACACCTATAGTGGGTATGCCGAATTTTCAACTGGGGATGATAGATTCAGGATTCAAATATTCGGCAGCTCGGGGTGTGTCTTGCATGGGCGATTTATTTGAGGGAGACACAATGATGTCCTTCGATCAGTTAGCATGGAAATAAAAGCTATCTAACAGGCACCTCTTTCAAGTTAGGGATTTTATTCAAAAAAAGACCGCACTTTTGATTTTAAATCTGACAAAGAGGAGGGTGCTCACTACACTTTCCGTTAGCACTTTATATCACCAATTGGGGGGTGCCCCCTCAGAAGTTTGATTGACTCTACAAGGTGTGGGAGAGAGAGCTAGGTGTTGAAGTCTCCTCAGAGTTATGGGAAGATATTTGGGAAAACGCAAGCAAGATATCAATTTGCAATAGGACCTATGCTTTACAGTTGAAGATTCTCCACAGGGTCTATTTGCCTCCGGAGTGTTTGTCAAAATTTCAACTGGGGTATCTTCGGATTGCACCTAAATTGGAAAGGGACTAATATACTGGCAGGGAGATTTGCTAGAGTGATCGGGAGGATTTAAACTAGTAAGGTGGGGGGGTGGGACCAAGGGAGGTAGTGAGGAAAGAGGTCAATCTGAGACTGGTACAGTTGAGAACAAAGGCGAGTCAAACAGTCAGGGCAGGCAGGGACAAAGCAGAGAACAAGGTAGGACTGCATTTATTTCAATGCAACAGGCCAAATAGGGAAGGCAGATAAACTCAGGGCATGGTTACGAACACGGGACTGGGATATCATAACAATTACAGAAACGTGGCTCAGGGATGGACAGGACTGGATACAAATGCTATAAGAAGAATAGAAAGGGAGGCAAAAGAGGAGGGGGAGTGGTGTTTTTGATAAGGGATAGCATTACAGCTGTACTCTGGGAGGATATTCCCGGAAATACATCCAGGGAAGTTATTTGGGTGGAACTGAGAAATAAGAAAGGGATGATCATCTTATTGGGATTGTATTATAGAACCCCTAATAGTCAGAGGGAAATTGAGAAACAAATTTGTAAGGTGATCTCAGTTATCTGTAAGAATAATAGGGTGGTTATGGTCGGAGATTTTAACTTTCCAAACATAGACTGGGACTGCCATAGTGTTGAGGGTTTAGATGAAGAGGAATTTGTTAAGTGTGTACAAGAAAGTTTTCTGATTCAGTATGTGGATGTACCTACTAGAGAAGGTGCAAAACTTGACCTACACTTGGGAAATAAGGCAGGGAAGGTGACTGAGGTGTCAGTGGGGGAACACTTTGGGGCCAGCAACCATCATCTTATTAGTTTTAAAATAGTGATGGAAAAGGATAGACCAGATCTAAAAGTTGAAATTCTAAAATGGAGGAAGGCCAATTTTGACAGTATTAGGCAAGAACTTTCAAAAGCTGATTGTTCGCAGGTAAAGGGACAGCTGGAAAATGGGAAACCATCAGAAATGAGATAACGTCAGTCCAGATACAGTATAATTCCTGTTAGGGTGAAAGGAAAGACTGGTAGATATAGGGAATGCTGGATGACTAAAGAAATTGAGGGCTTGGTTAAGAAAAAGAAGGAAGCATATGTCAGGTATAGACAGGATAGATCAAGTGAATCATTAGAAGAGTATAAAAGCAGTAGGAGTATACTTAAGAGAGAAATCAGGAGGGCAAAAAAAGCTTTGGCAAATAGAGTTAAGGAGAATCTAGACGGTTTTTACAAATATATTAAGGACAAAAGGGTAACTAGGGAGAGAATAGGGCCCCTCAAAGATCAGCAAGACGGCCTTTGTGTGGAGCCGCAGGAGATGGGGCAGATACTAAACGAGTATTTTGCATCAGTGTTTACTGTGGAGAAGGACATGGAAGATATAGAATGTAAGGAAATAAATGGTGACATCTTAAAAATGTCCATATTACAGAGGAGGAAGCGCTGGATATCTTGAAACACATCAAAGTGAACAAATCCCGAGGACCTGATCAGGTGTACCCTCGAACTCTGTGGGAAGTTAGGGAAGTGATTGCTGGGCGTCTTACTGAGATATTTTTATCATTGATAGTCACAGGTGAATTGTCGGAAGACTGGAGGTTGGCTAATGTGCTACTGTTTAAGAAAGGTGGTAAGGACAAGCCAGGGAACTATAGATCAGTGAGCCTGATGTCGGTGGTGGGAAAGTTGTTGGAGGGAATCCTGAGGGACAGGATTTACATGTATTTGGACAGGCAAGGACTGATTAGGGTTAGTAAACATGGCTTTGTGTGTGGGAAATCATGTCTCACAAACTTGATTGAGTTTTTTGAAGAAATAACAAAGAGGATTGATGAGGGCAGAGTGGTAGATGTAATCTACATGGAGTTCAATAAGGTGTTCGACAAGGTTCCTCATGGGAGACTGGTGAGCAAGGTTAGATCTCATGGAAAACAGGGAGAACTCACCATTTGGATACAGAACTGGCTCAAAGGTAAAAGAGGTTGTGGAGGGTTGTTTTTCAGACTGGAGGCCTGTGACCAGTAGAGTGCCACAAGGATCGGTGCTGGGTCCACTACTTTTCGTCATTTATATAAATGTGAGCATAAGAGGTATAGTTAGTAAGTTTGCTGATTACACCAAAATTGGAGTGTAGTGGACAGCGAAGAAGATTACCTCAGATTACAATGGAATCTTGATCAGATGGGCCAATGGGCTGAGAAGTGGCATATGGAGTTTAATTTAGATAAATGTGGGGTGCTGCATTTTAGGAAAGCAAATCTTAGCAGGACTTATACACACAATGGTAAGGTCCTAGGGAGTGTTGCTGTACAAAGAGACATCTGTCTGTACCTTGGACTACAGAATCCCTGAACACAATTGATCTCTTGGAAGCCGACGTACATTAGAGCCAGTCTCAATACCAGAAACTTGGCTGTTCGTGCTACGTTCCCCTGGGAATCCAGCCTGTTTGAAATGGGTATATCCACAAAAGACTCCTGCACGAGGTGCCTACCTCTCTTACTTTTCCTGGAGTTAATGCACGAGGTGCCTACCTCTCTTACTTTTCCTGGAGTTAACGCACGAGGTGCCTACCTCTCTTACTTTTCCTGGAGTTAACGCATCTATTGGACTGTATCTGAGACTTTCCCCCCTTCCTATAACTGCCATCCATCACATACTGTTGCTGTTGCAAATTCCTCATTACTTCTAACTGTGTCTCCAACTGATCCATTCAATCTGATAAGATTCGCATCCAACAGCATTTATGGCAGATATAATCCGCAGTAACCCTTAAACTCTCTTTAAACTCCCACATCTGACAAGAAGCACATATCACTGTACTAAAGGCCATTCTTGCTCCTTCATAATCTACCAATCCAGAAAATAACACGGTCTTATTCCTCTACAAAACACTGCCTCAGGTTAAGTTAATAGTTATGGCTTATATTTTAAGTTTAATCAAGAGACATATCTCCAAAAACCTATAATCAAGAAAGAACCCACTCTAATCACTACTGCTGTTGGACACACTTAAAACAACAATTAGCTTATCTGATTCTGTGCTATGAACTTTGCCCCTTTGCCCCAAACAGGTTCCTTCAAGATTAGTTGTGAATTTCACTGTTTGTTCATTTTCCCTGATGCACTCCGATGTCCAGCGGTACATGAACTCAAAACAGCAAAAGAAGTAACTGTGCAGGTTATCTCTCTCTCTCTCTCTCTTTCTCCTGCACTGTCCTCACCATGTGCTTCCTTTGTCTGTTCTCCCTTTTAAAACTGCTGTTGTTTTGACTTTTTTTTCCAAATTTCCAAAACAATGCAACAGCATATAAAACAGTAATTGCTGCTCCTGGAATTTGAGGAAATCACCTCCAGCATCTAAAATACCTCAAAAAAGGGGCAGCTGTTACAGCCAGAAAATTTTTCCGTCCTCCATCTTGGATTACCTAGAATTGAAAGGGTTCAGAAAAGATTTACAGGGATGTTGCCAGAGTTGGAGGATCTGAGCTAAAGGGAGAGGCTGAACAGGCGGGGTCTATTTTCCCTGGAGCATCAGAGGCTGAGGGGTGACCTTGTGGAGGTTTACAAAATTATGAGGGGCATGGATCGGGTAAATAGGCAAACTCTTTTCCCTGGGGTCGGGGAGTCCATAACTAGAGGGCATAGGTTTAGGGTGAGAGGGGAAAGATATAAAAGAGACCTAAGGGGCAACTCTTTCACACAGAGGATGGTATGGGTATGGAATGAGCTGCCAGAGGAAGTGGTGGAGGCTGATACAATTGCAACATTTAAGAGGCATTTGGATGGGTATATGAATAGGACGGGTTTAGAGGGATATGGGCCGGGTGCTGGCAGGTGGGACTAGATTGGGTTGGGATATCTGGTCGACATGGACGGGTTGGACCAAAGGGTCTGTTTCCATGCTGTACATCTCTATGATTCTAAGAGACTTTGGAGTGCAGGGTCATAGCTCCTTGAAAGTAGAGCCGTAGGAAGATAGGATAGTGAAGAAGGTGTTTGCTATGCTTTCCTTTATTGGTCAGAGTATTGAGTATAGGAGTTGGGAGGTCATGTTGCAGCTGTACCGGGCATTGGTTAGGCCACTGTTGGAATATTGCATGCACTTCTGGTCTCCTGCCTATCGGAAAGATGTTGTGAAGCCTGAAAGAGATCAGAAAAGATTTTCAATGATGTTGCCAAGCTTGGAGGATTTGAGCTATAGGGAGAGATTGAATAGGCTGGGGCTATCGGAGGCAGAGGGGTGACTTTATAGAGGTTTATAAAATCATGAGAGGCATGGATAGGATAAATAGACAAAGTCTTTTCCCTGGGCTGAGGGAGTACAGAACTAGAGAGCATAGGTTTATGATGAGAGGGGAAAGATATAAAAGAGACCTAAGGGACAACTTTTTCACTCAGAGGGTGGTATGTGTATGGAATGAGCTGCCACAGGAAATAGTGGAGGATGGTACAATTGCAACATTTAAAAGGCATCTGGATGGGTATATGAATGGGAATTTGGAGGGATATGGGCCGGGTGCTGGCAGGTGGGACTCGGTTGGGTTGGGATATCTGGTCAGTATGGACAGGTTGGAAAGAAAGGTCTGTTTCTGTGCTGTACATCTCTATAACTCAAGTGCAAGGTCTGTACGGGCACTCTTACCCATTGTCTGTGGTCTTGTGGTAGGCTTCATACCTATTGGAGTGCTATGGTGGATGCAATGGAGAGAATTTTGGGTGTAAGGGTGGAGAAGGACTCAATCTCTCTTCTTCTGGGCCTGCCCAGTGTGCTCCCTGCAGATGCGCATAAGAAAAAACTTTACAATATCCTCACTTTTTGCACAAGGAAGAATATCTTGCTAGGTTGGGTATCCAAAAATCCCCCGGGCTTGTTGGGTTGGTGGAAGATTGTTATGGAGCATATTCCCTTGGATTTTTTCACAAGTATAGTGCACCAGGATTTTTAAAGATGTGGCAGTCCTTTTTGGAATACCTGGACACAGATTTATCTGCCACACTAATAAGGGCTTTTATATAGCCATAACGGTTGTGTTTTGCGAGTCCAATATCCAGGGAGGAGGAACTGTGAAAGTATGAGTGTCATGTTTGGCTGAGTTGAGTTACTACTATTTATTAGTTTGTTGTTGGTTATTATTTATTTAGTTAAATAGTTGGTTAGGTTTTTTCTCTATTATATATTTTTCTATATATATTTATACATTCGTACATGAGGGTGGATTGGGTTATTTTAACTTGTGTTTTTTTTTGTGCTGACTTGAATTGCATTGTTTTGTATTTGTTGTAATATTTAAAAATCTACTTCTTCCAATAAAAATATATTTTTAAATAAAGAGAAGGTGGTGATAGATATAAATACGTCAAAACTCTGATGAGAAAGATGTTGAAGCTTTCCTTATTTCATTCGAAAATTGGCTAGGCAGATGGAATGGTCTGAGGATTTATGGCTAATGCTGGTTCAGACTAAACTGGTCGGCAGAGCTAGTGAGATATTTGCTGCACCATCAGATCAGGTGTCAAGACATTACGAAGAGGTTAAACAGGCTATTTTAAGGGCTTATGAATTGGTACCAGAGGCATACAGACAGCACTTCAGAAACACAAAGAAGGAGCCAGGTCAGACTTACGTTGAGCTCAAAAGAATTAAACATAGTTATTTTGATCGATGGGTGAGTGTTTTGAAAATAGACAGGGCATTTAAGGCTCTAAGAGAGATTATTCTGCTGGAGGAGTTTAAAAACTCACTTCCAGAGATGATAAGAATTCATGTGGAGGAACAGAAAGTTGAGGGAGTGAGAAGGGCATCAGAATTAGCAGGTGAGTACATGTTGGTGCATAAGACAAGCTTCCGGCCAGAATTTCATCCAGTGAGGGATAGAACTTGGGAGAAGCGAGATCCTACACTACTAAACCAAGAGTAGAGAGCACCGGTAAGATTTTACCGCAGGTTCAAGAAGCCCAAGAGGGTGGACAGGAGGTGAAAGGCTTCAGGTGTTTTCACTGTAGTGGAGTGGGACACAGAATTACAGTACCGGTGGTTTCAGAAGGGCACTGAGCAAAGGTATTTTCACTGCTAGAAGGTGGGACAGGTAAAGTCACAGTGCTAGTTGTTAAAGAAAGGTGCTGTGGGAAAAGATGAGGTAAAAGAAGCTAAGCCAGTGGCATTGGTGAAGGTAGTAGAGGAGACCCCAAGAAGAGCCGAGGAGCTGCAGGAGAGTGCACAGTCTAGGCAGGGGCAGGGTATGGAGTTAGTACCTGATCTCTACAAAGAATTTGTCTCTGTGGGTAAAGTTTACTCAGAAAGAACGGTGGAGTAGGACAAGAAGTTATCATTTTGAGAGATACAGGATCTAATCAGTCGCTGATAGTAAGGGATGAGCGAGTATGCACTCTTTCTGATGTGTTACCCAAGAGTGTGGTAATTTGTGGGATAGATGGACAGAAATTTAGCGTTCCCCTATGTAAGATCAGGTTGGAGTGCCAACTCAAGACTGGCAAAGTTACAGTGGGAGTGATTGACAGAGTATCAGTTCCAGGAATTCAGTTTGTTTTTGGGAATTATTTGACAGGATACAAAATAGGAGTGACACCCCATGTTGTGGAGACACCCAAGGAAAACCAAGAAAGTGAGGAGTTTGGATTAGATTAGATTCCCTACAGTGTGGAAACAGGCCCTCCATTCCATGCAGGCCCTCCGAAGAGCAACCCATCCAGACTATTTCCCCTCTGACTAATGCACTTAACACTATGGGCAATTTAGCATGGCCAATTCAGCAGTACTGCAGGTCCCTTCCACACAAGTGTGTGTCTGCTCAGAAACAAACCCTGAGATAGAGAGGGAGCAAGGCAGGCGGAATGTGGAAAAAGGAAACTTCAGAAAACTCCGAGCTCCAGAGGAGAGGCATTGAGTCAATTAACCGACTAATCAATTATCCGAACGAAATAGTGCCCGCCCACCTCGTTCGGATAATCAAAAGTTCCTCTGTACTCCTAAAAGACTAAGAGACTTGCAACAGCAAGACAAGAAAATAAAAGATATATATGTGGATGTGTACTTTGAAAAGGAGGCAAAGAATATTCCAGTGGGCTATTATCTGAAGGATAACATCCCACGACAGGTCAGTGCAGAGGAGAAATGAGCTGAAGTGCACCAGATTGTGTTGCCGGTAGCATACAGACAGGAAGTGTTATGGGTAGCACATGAACTACCTATAGGAGGTCACCTAGAGATACAAAAGGCTCAGGCTAAGGTACAAAAACATTTTTATTGGCCTGGAATGCACAAGGATATAGTTAACTTTTGCCATACGTGTCATACATGCCAAATGGTACGTAAGCCATAGGCGGTAATAAAACCAGCACCTTTGTTGCCAATTTGAAGAACCTGTGGGTTATAATTGATTGTGTAGGTCCTCTCCCAAGAACTAAAAGTGGGAACCAATACTTGTTAACCATAACCAATGTCAAGATTGGAGTGGTGCTGGAAAAACACAGCAGGTCAGGCAGAATCCGAGGAGCAGGAAACTCAATGTTTTGGGCAGGAACACCTGCTGTGTTTTTCCAGTATCACTCTAATCTTGACTCTGATCTCCAGCATCTACAGTCCTCACTTTTGCCTAACCATACTGGATGTGTCCACCAGATTTTCGGAGGCAGTTCCATTACGGAGTATTAAGGCAAAAAAGAGTAGTAGATGAGTTAGTAGCTTTCTTCACATAGTATGGGCTACCCAGAGAGATTCAGTCAGACCAATGGTCAAGTTTTACTGCTAGGCTGTTCAAGGAGGTTTTGGATAGCGTAGGTATACAGCACTTTAAATCCTGTGTGTATCATCCTGAAGCCAGCGGGGCTTTGGAAAGGTGGCATCAGACCTTGAAGATCATGTTGAGAGCATACTGTCAGGATTACCTGAATGATTGGGATAAAGGTATCCCATTCGTATTGTTTGCCATTAGAGATGCCCCAAACAAATCTACTCAGTTTACTCCCTTCGAGTTAATATTCAGTCATGAAATGAGAGGCCCTTTGAAATTAATTGAAGAAAAATTGACAGGACCAAAGTCAGAGATCTCACATTTAGATTATGTATCGGGGGTGAGGGAGAGACTAAATCGAGTAGGTGAGTGAGCTAAACAGCACCTAAAGAGGCACAATGTAGAATGAAGCATGTGACAGATAAAAGCTCTGACACTCGGACATTTTCCCGAGAGGATAACATGTTAATACTGTTACCAGTGATAGAAGATCCCTTCAAAGCCAGGTTTAGTGGTCCCTACTAAATTGAGAAAAAGTTGAGTCAGATGAACTATTTTGTAATGATGCCAGATAGGAAAAAACTGTATCAAGTATGTCATGTGAACATGCTGAAGCCATACTACACTAGAGAGAAAGAACTGGAGAAACAGGTGCTAGTTACTGCCCTGCAGAGTGAGGAATCAAATTCAGATGATATGGATTTTGAGGTGCCTCAAAATAGATTAAAAAATGGAGAAGTCTTTTGAGGACTGGGATAGGTTAGTAAGCTATTTGTCTCAGTAGCAAAGAATGGAGTTGAAAGATTTGTTACTACAGTACAAGAACATATGTAAGAATCAGATGGGGAGGACTAATGCTATTGTACATTAAGTATACATAGGGAATACTGCTCCAATAAAACAACACCCCCATTGGCTTAATCCTTTCAAAGCCAGACAGGTCCAGATGGAGGTAGAGGCCATGCGAGGATGTCATTGAACAAAGCCAGAGTGATTGGAGTTCGCCGATTGTCTTAGTGCCCAAACCAGATGGAACTCAATGATTCTGCGTGGATTATTGGAAGGTCAACACCATTACAAAATCAGACTGATATCCAGTTCCTAGATTGGAGGACTGTATCGTGAAAGTCGGACAAGCCAGTTACATCACCAAGTTGGACTTAATGCATGGTTACTGGGAGGTACCTTTATCAGAGACGGCGAAAGAAATTTCTGCGTTTGTAACCCCAAATGGGCTATATCAGTTTAAAGTGATGCCCTTTGGAATGAAGAACGCACTTGCCACATTCCAAATACTCATGAACAGAGCTGTGGCTGGGTTAACAAACTGTGAAACCTATTTAGAAGATGGAGTGATCTTTAGTAAGTCCTTGAAAAATCACATGGTACAGTTGGCAGAGTTTGAACGACTACAAGAAGCAAAACTGGTGATAAATTTAAATAAAACAGACTTCATGAAAGCAGAGGTGACGTTCTTGGGACATAACATCGGTCATGGAAGGTCGACCCATGGAACACAAAGACGAAAGCCATCGAGGAATTTCCATGACCAACCTTGAAGAAAGAGGTACTTCAATTCTTAGGACTCAGCAGATTCTATCGGAAGTTTGTTCCAAACTTAAGCAGTGTAGTGGTACCGTTAACTAATTTGCTGAAGAAGAACACAAAGTGTCGGTGGACAGAACAATGCCAGGAGGCATTCGACCATTTGAAATCAATATTAACCAGTCTTCGCTACACCAAACTTTACAAAAACACTAGCCAGCGATGCTAGTGACATTGGAGTTGGAGCTGTACTCCTACAGGAAGATGAGGATGGGATTGAACTGCCACCAGAGGAAGTACCGCACAATCGAAAAGGAACTATTGAGTTTGGTCCTGGCCTTACAACACTTTAATGCGTATGTCATGAACAATGTATCGGAGACGGTTGTGTACACTGACCACAATCCACATAGATTCTTAGAATGTTTTAAAGATGAGAATATACTATTTTGTTGGAGTCTTATGTTACTGACTTTTAATTTTAAAATCATACATGTTGCGGGCTGGAAGAATGTAATGCAGATGCATTATCGCGGATTTAACTGATAGATTTTACAAGAGATTTGTCTTTATTTAATGTTTTATATACACAAATATATGGGAAGAAGTTAAGGTGAACTTACATTAAAGTTATCTGTATGTTAGGATAATGTGTTTAAAAAATAGAGAAAACAAATGAAGCCATCTTTTCATTATGATGGTTAATTTTTTCTTGGGGGCAGGTGTTATGAAGATGTGGGTGAACTATACCTTTTAAGAGAGTAAAAGCTAGCAGTGACAGCACCAAGTGTTCTCAGTAAGACACAATGTAACATGTGCTCCAGTTACTGGAGTAGCTAGTTGCCTGAAAATGACAAAAAAAAGATTTGAATTTGGCCAATCAGTTTAAATTTTACCAAAAATACCATATTCCGATCAAGTTTGAATTTAGTATATTGACAATCTTAAAGGCCAATGACACAATCCGATGTTCTGGGGTATAAGACCGGGGAAAATTGAACATTTGGGAGGAGAACTGCCAAGCCCCAGCATGTAAATAGACTGCCTGAAAAAATAGCTCTCTTAATATGTACCTTTTTCAATCAGTAATCTGTGAAGTAAAATCCCTAAGAAGAAAAAAACAAGACACAGGAAAATCCAAATAGAAGAACCAAAAGCTGTCTGGTATTGAAATAAGAAGTCTTGTTTTGTAAATCTTAATTGGGAGTTTTATCAGACTGGTATTATAGAAGGGAAAGTAACAGATAGGTTAGAGGAAGGAATTATAAATAGATGTTAGCTAATAATTCTCTGTTATATTTTAAGAAATAAAGTTGTTAATTTTTACTTTAAATAGTTCTTGACCACTCGAATTTTTACAAATTACTGCACAGGATAAATCTTTTCTGTGTTGCTGGTTTAAATTAAGTAGGAGGATTTGCACAGTATCGTAATAAGAGAGAGAACATAGTATAAACAAGAAAAAAAATGCCCTCACTTTACTATTATAGATTTACAAAAAAAGAAATAAGATATGGAAGTTTTATAAGTCTTAAAATCAAACACTTAGCTGATCAGGCTCAAGAACCAAAGACCTACTCTTCTCCTGTAGTTTCAGGCAGTGATTATTTTTCTAAATCACTGTTACCTCTACAGCTGCATGTGAAGATATTACACCTTCCATGTCAATTATGAAACTTCACTGTTTCTTTGCAATTGCAATGAAACCAGATATCCTGAGACCTCATGCAATTTCTCAACCTTTCAGCTATAAAACTACACTTGTTAGCTACTTCATAAAAAGCCAATCTCCAAGCTTATGCAAGTCCTAGTTGATGAGTACAATTCCCATCCACAGCCTCCCCACCCTCCCAAGCTAAATTTCAAGTTCAGTCCAAATGTATTTGACCTTCCAGTCCTCCCCCTGTTTACTATCCTTGCACAGTTTCCTGTATCTGCATATCACCTGTCTTCCACGAGTGATGACCAGAGCTCATCTTCTCCAGCTTCCTTTGCAATGTGTTCACAGTTTGGTTCAAATGACTGAATGAGCTGTTTTGCATTCTGATCGAGTTTCTGGTATTCAGCTTTCAATTCCTCTATCCTCTTCTCCAATCTGAAAAGTTGAATCAAAAATATCTGCAGACTTCAGACTGCACAAAATTCTCTGTCATATATTCTGAACAAAAATCTATGGCTATAAATTGATGCTAATCCATCCAGAATGGCAAAGGGTCAGCAGAAACCAGATTATAAAGACTAGCCCATTTCTTGATTATTGCAGAACATACCTTTTGGGTTTCACCAGTACAGTTGAAAGTGTACTGTGCAGAGAGAGGTTATTAAGCTTGTCAAGTCCATACTGGTTTGCTGTTGAGAAATCCATCAATACCATTCCCCGACCTATCCTGTAAACTTCCTCGATCATTTACCTCTAGTGCCTATTCAATTTTTTTTTGAAATCATTCATTAGATCCACTTTACTGCAGGCAGCAAAGACACCAGGTTGTTTTAACTTACAGGGCAAAAATGTTCATTCTCACACATCCCAAGCATCTCTGGCTAAAGTCTTAAATATGTGTCTCTTAGCCCTTATACATTGACCTAATAGAAAAAAATTCTTTTTCTAATTTATTGAAAATCATCATAATCTTGTACACCTCTACCGAATGTTCTCTCAATGTTTTTGTTCAAAGTAGAACAAACCCATCTTCCCAAACCTAAAGTTTTAGCTAAAATACCTCCATGCCTACAACAGTTCTAGTAAACCTCTGCATCCTCTCAAAGACCACCTCATCCTTCCTCAAGTATGGTGAGCAGAACTGGATGCAAAACCCAAATATGGTCTAAACAGCACTTTATAAAGGTCAAATGTAATTTTCCTATGTTGACTTCAAAATATATATATTTATGAAGCCCTAAATCCTATTTAGTTTGCTAACTACTCACTCAATAAATCCTGCCATTTACAAGGATCTATGCACATGGACCTTGAGATGTTTCTGCTCCTGTAGCCTTTGGATTGTGCCATTAAGTCTGTATTGCCTTTTCTGAGCCCTTCTGTGAAGATGCCTCCTTTCACGCTTCTGTACAAAATTATGTGGTCTACTCGGCTCTCTATTACCTGTCGCAATCAATTTGTATTACCTGACAATAGTAAGCAAGTAGATCCAGCTGATTACTGTAGCAATCCAGCAAATTACTGTAAATGTTATTTCAGTAGATCTGTTGGTTACCTATTGCTGGCAGGAATCTTAACTATGTTATAATTCATATTGTTGATATCATCACCTGTTGTAAGAGTCTTGAATCTTCTCTCTGCACAACTTGATCTCAGAATAAACAGCCTCAAATTGATCATGGGAGCTTTTTGAAAGTTCTGGCATGCTCTGATTGGTCAGGAGAAGTGGCCTTTACCAGGAAATGTATCCATCTTATTTGGTGATTACATCATTTCATGATTGTGACATCTTAGCAACTTGGCACAATTTGCCAGCTAGGTTTAACTGTAATTGGAAATGTAAATAGTAATTGGTCTCACTTTAGTCTAGAAATAATAGCATCCTCATTAAGATAGGGGAGTAGCTGTTAAAAGATTCCACACCAATTGATTGAAACCACGACACATGGATTTTCTTTGTTGAGAGGGTTTATTAGTTTGCTCAGTCCTGCAGCTCTCACCTAACATGCGGTACCCCAGGTGGCCCTTTCATACATGCTCAAAGACAAATAATACTGGTTATCTCAACCTTAACAATGACATAAACAAACATTAATAATGTGATTGACAGACATGAAAGATTAACTCCTTCTTCAAATTCACACTTTTGATAAATGTTCCAAAATTAGTCAAAACGAAATAGTGATTTTTCTACCTGTTGACATTAAAATGCAATGAACAATTAACAGACCCCTTATTCCCCTATCTTAAACAACTTTGTGTATAAATAATTATAAACCCGTTAGAGAAACATTCGTTTTCTGTATTCTCAGTACACAATATTCTATGTTCTGATCATAAGTA
The DNA here is from genome assembly GCF_004010195.1 of Chiloscyllium plagiosum. Taxonomy (NCBI): domain Eukaryota; kingdom Metazoa; phylum Chordata; class Chondrichthyes; order Orectolobiformes; family Hemiscylliidae; genus Chiloscyllium; species Chiloscyllium plagiosum. The sequence continues at coordinate 6,424,977 of NC_057722.1, read as the reverse complement.
TACACTTCCCTCTCCAAGGACATCTAATAACTTCTTAGTGCAAGCATTCCTTTTTGTAAAACTGTCTCACAATGGTGACAAGTGAACTCATTTTTAGAAATCTCTTTTCTTTCCAACACTTCCATCACACCAGCAGGGTCAATTCTCATCCTTGTCTATGCAATATTATTTGTTGAATGGAAAACACAATGGTTATCCACATAATATTTAATGGGCAAATTTTGTCAAATTTCCTTCAATTAATTAATCAATGGGTAGAACAGTGACTCAGTGGTTAGCACTGCTGCCTCATGGTGAAAGGCATCCAGATTTGATTTACCCCTTGGGTGACTGTTTGTATGAGGTTTACACATTCTCCCTGTGACTGCATGGGTTTCCTCCGGCTGCTCCAGTTTCCTCTCACAGATCAAAGATGTGCAGGTTAGGTGGATTGGCTGTGTTAAATTGCCTTTAGTGTCCAGGGATGTGCAAGCTAGGAAAATGGGAAATGCAGGGTTACAGGGATCGGGCAGTGGGGTGGGTCTCGGTGGATTGCTGTTCAGAGGGTCGGTGTGGACTCGTTGGGTTGAATGGCCTGCTTCCACACTATACAGATTCTATGAATATATGCTGTATCTATTGTTTCTAGTATTGCAAATGTTTCAGAAGCTAAGAGGTTTTTAAACAACTTTTTTTTTGTTTTCCTTGTTTCCCAGGCCAATGAGCAACATTTATTATTCTTTCCCAGCAAGAATATGATAAACCTTGCTGTACTGGAATAACTATCTGGAAGGTTAGCATGTAAAGAATTGCTAAAAATGGCTAACTACGTAGCTTCAGAATCATTTGAGACTGAACTTAATTCCATTCATACTTTATTTGCTGTTAGAACCTCTTCAGACATATCCCTAATTATTGGGATGCATTTTACTTGTTCTAAATAAGATTGTTGATGCAAGTTAACACCCAACTTATTCTGCACACTATCTAATGTATGTAAAGGGTGGGATTGGAGTGGAGGGTTGGTTAGTTCAGTTGAGTAGAGTGTATTGTAGAATAAAGCCAGTCTTATCTTTTAGACTTAACAAACAATTCAGGTCTTTTTCAATATATAATTTCCATTACACCACACTAAACATTTGCTATAAATTCTGTGTCTTACGATCTTATACTCCATAACCATCTGATGAAGGAGCAGTGCTCCCAAAGTTAGTGCTTCCAAATAAACTTGTTGGACAATAACCTGGTGTTATGTAAGTTTTAAACTTAGTACACCCCAGTCAACACTGGCATCTCCAAATCATTCCTCGTACAGCTCTGGTAGTTCATGGAGTCCCTGTCTCCTCCTTGCCTAACCTACACTTGTGGATTGGTCACCCTTAAGCTACAAATAACCAATTGTTTCTCTTTTTCTCTCGTAGTCCTATGCGGAATATGGCTTTGTACCATATATTTAAAAGCCCCCAAAACCTGACTACCAATCTAAAACTCCATTCTTACTGTATTTATCATATATCATTTAAATTTTGGGCTACCACATCTTTACCTGATTTTGCCAATCAGTAGATCCTCTTACCTGCCCTTCACCTTGCATATTTGGCCAATGTTTGTTCTTTCTGCTGTCTTTCCCCACTATAATAATGTCATCCCTCCATTCACTGGCCCCTTCACATACTCTAATGTCAACTTTTGGTAATTGGCTTCTGAGATATCCTCCTTAGATATGCCTTATCCTGTTCTTGAGTGTCACTGTGTTCATATTCAGTCAGCCCTTCAACTGGCATAATCTGGTCCTCATAACTGCACAATTTTTGTGCAAGTGAACTACATGGTGCCTTTCTCTTACTTGTTTGGATTCATAAATGTTTGATCAATGCCAATTAAACTCAAGGAATGTATCCTAACAGTTTGATTGCCCTCTCATAAAGACGCTGTCTTTCACTACTACTTATAACCATACCTGGATCTTTCCATTCTTCTTGCCCATTTTTTGTAATATACTGTGTTCCTGGATTAAAATTTATTCTGATAGCTTTGTACATTGCCTTGAGGTTCCCAAATTTTCTCTGAAACCTTGACCTTATGAATGCCCACCTCCCAAATGCAGAGCATTTCAATGCTTAGAAAAAATTGAGCTAATTATAGTCTCTTCACAAGCCAGGGATGATCATTCATTACCTCAGAATGTTTGGATTTATCCCAAAAAACCCAATGATATGGTCCTTGCCGCCACTGTTTGCATTGAGTTCTTCACATGTCGACCTATATCAGGGCGGTTTTAGTTTACAACTTGACTAGTCCACTAACATTATATGAAAAATTTAATCTACTATTTCATGATTTTTTTATAACTCCCAATACTTAAGCCACTCTCTACTGCTTTGTTAATATTTTCACACATAACTTTAAATTAATCATTGTCAAATGTCATCACTGTTAATAAAGAACTTAGCTGGTGTTCTCAGTCCAGTCCCTATCTACTTTCTCCATTATCTTGTCCACAATTAGTTTTTCTTAACTCTATGTTATTGTTGACTGGCTAAGTCTAGTTACCATGTCAATGAAGTGTAAAGTGAAAATGTTTTTCTAACTTATTCCAAACTTTCAGGTCCATTGCTAAACCTTCATTAAAGTCTCATGTTCATATGAGACTCATAATGGGCTTTGATTGTGTTCTTTTTAACAAATATTACATTTATGATTGATCTTGTCTACAGGTTTAGTGTACTCAAGCTCCTTACTCCTGTATCCTTGAATGGGATTCTTCGCCAGTGAGAAAATGAATGGGCAGACTGACTGTGGTTTTGAGACAATTACCTCTTTTCCTTTTAACCCCTACTCCCTGATGCCATTCACACTTCTTAATATTTTGAATAGAGAAGTTAGGACTCAATAAAGGGATACAATAATATCTTGATTATGTAAACTGTAAATCCATTTATATTCTCAAAGACAGTTCCCTTGTGTTCCAAAACCAGATCATTTGAGACTTTTTAAGGATGTCTTGCTTGACAAGAAGAGTATTTCACTTGATACCATGTCAGTGCTGATAGAATGGATTACTCCAGCTATTTTACATGGAATCATCACACTTTTTATTGACTTTTAGCATGTTGTCACCCCAAACCAGAAGCAAGTAGAACTCTCAGATTCTTCAACCTTACTTTGGCCCTTACTATTTTGAGAATCCAAGTACCATTTTGTCCAGGCCACTCCACACACTGGATGTTCAACCGCTGTCCAATACTGTGTACTTGAAAGCATCGGCAACTACAATATTCATCGCTGAGCTAAAGCTTCTTGTTCATCTGCCAGATTCTCCTTCTGAACTTCTCATGCCATTACATCAAAAACCTTGTTATTCCTCTTAAGACAACTTATGCGTAATCAGGAGTCACATCTGATCATTTCCTGGTAATTCCTTCGGTTCATTTTTCTGTTGCAGTTCCCCAGTTTCTAACATGTTTTATAACTGGCAAAATTATTGCTTTTGTTGCTCCTTTTGGTTATGATCCTTCTTTCACAGTGCAACTTGCTCCAAATGTGTACAGTCTTGAAATACTGCTAGTGTTTTTTTCCATTTTTTCTGTTACTGCTGAATGTCCCATTTGTACCATTTAGGCTGTTAGAGATGAATGTTTTCTGAGGAGTTTTTCTCAAGAATTTTGTCATCTGTTTCAAAAGTATGCTTCCTTTTGAAAATCTAACTCCAGTTGTCCAAACAATTCAAAGACAAGCACTGAATTAGGAATCAGATTTTTTTTTGTTATCTTGCATATAATCCATTAAATTTCATTCTATATCCTTCTACAGTATAACTGTCTGGTTTTCTAAGTTTATCAAAGTATCACAATACTGTACCTTGTATGCATTTAGTAACTCATTTTTCTTCCAGATTTTGTCCATACATTTGAACAGAATTGTCTAATTGTTGAGCCTCCAGCTGCAAAAATTCATAACACCTGATCCCACCTCTGCTAGAAAGCAACAATGTCAAAGCCAGGTATCATTTTTCTTTGTAAAAACATCACCTATAGCACATACCTACTTAGAGTCATAGAGATGTACAGCATGGAAACAGACCCTTCTGTCCAACCCGTCCAAACCAACCCAATCTAGTCCCACCTGCCAGCACCCTGCCCATATCCCTCTAAACCCTTCCTGTTCATATACCCATCCAGATGCCTTTTAAATGTTGCAATTGTACCAGCCTCCACCACTTCCTCTGGCAGCTCATTCCATACTCGTACCACCCTCTGTGT
>NC_057722.1:6407266-6419380 GCF_004010195.1 Chiloscyllium plagiosum | reverse complement strand
AGTTCCCTGGCTTGTCCTTACCACCCTTCTTAAACAGTGGCACATTAGCCAACCTCCAGTCTTCCGGCAGCTCACCTGTGCCTATTAATGATACAAATATCTCAGCAAGAAGCCCAGCAATCACTTCCCTAGCTTCCCACAGAGTTCTAGGGTACACTGATTAGGTCCTGGGGATCTATCCACCTTTATGCGTTTCAAGACATCCAGCACTTCCTCCTCTGTAATATGGACATTTTGCAAGGTGTCACTATCTATTTCCCTACATTCTATATCTTCCATATCCTTTTCCACAGTAAATATTGTTGCAAAATACTCATTTAGTATCTCCCCCATTTTCTGCAGCTCCACACAAAGGCCACCTTGCTGATTGTTGAGGGGCCCTATTCTCTCCCTAGTTACCTTTTTGTCCTTAATGTATTTGTAAAAACCCTTTGGCTTCTCCTTAATTCTATTTTCCATTCTTTTCTTTCATTGATGATAAGGTTCAGTTGCAGAATGTCAGTGAGAAATTAGGCCCTGACAATCTACATTTGGTTTCAGCTATCATTCTCCAAAGTAATTCCAATTATAATCTTCTGTTTTGTAGATAACTTTGTTTCTAATCGCCACCATTGAGCAACCATCTTCTGCTAGCAATACTAAAAATTTCAAGTCACTTGGTGAGATAACCTTTCTTTGTGTTGATTTTCTTAGTCCTACAGATCTCATCTAATGCACCAGTGTCTCAGATATGTCCTGTTTTGTACGTGTTCAAAGACCACCTTTCACTCTTAACCTTATCAATCAAATTAACAAACCTTAATGTGATTGGCATGACAAGTAGCTGAGTCTAAATTGGCCCTTTAAACTGTTGGTCCAATCTGACTGATTCAGTAATTTTCTTCAGGGAAGCAAACCTGTCATTCTTATCAAATGAAATCTATATATATGACTCCAGCACCAGACCAGTGAAATTTATTGTTTACAAACTCACTATAATGATGTAACAACCAACTAAGCTATACCGTACTGCTACAAAAAGGAAGGCAAGCATAAAACTGACTGGGTTACCTGGCATCAGGTTCAGAAACAACAAAGGCATACCAAGTCCAGTCAACCTTCAAAGTTTTCCTCACTAATACTTGCAAATGTGTACCAACATTGGGAGTGCTATCCCACAAACTAGTCCAACAAAAGCCTGATTCCTTCATCACCTCCTAGTTTTGTCTGCCCGACACAGAACCACCAATCTGTGTTACATGGTATATAGTCTGGTTGGAATATCCCTGATATTGGGAGAGCATCCCATGAAGTCTAATTGCTTCAGCTAAAAGGTGAATAAGAAAACCCCTTCTGATTACCTCCTACCACTCTCCCTCAGCTCATGAAATGATACTCCTTCGTGCTGCATTGTGAGGTTATATTTGATACCTTCTAATTTGTGGAAACTGCTGTACAATCTAAAGAGTTCTGGAAGAGCAAAATCTATGTATTCACTATTTATGCATCTACCTTTTCTGAAACCCAATAGGGCAGGTTTTCTGATGCAGGAAATTGCCATTACTCCGCCCCATTAGTTTCTCTACTGTTAGTCCTTTATACTGATTTCTGTCCATTCTTACTAGACTGTTTGTTAACCATTAATAAAGTTATGATTTGTGTGGCTTCTAGTTAAAGATGGTACTGGGTCAATGAAGATGCTTAAAATATTGCCAACAATTGTGTGCCATTCCATTATTTCCCATTATCTTTGCACTTAAAATATCTGTGTTTAAGTTCACTAATCTCTTCCTATTTACTTAATTGTAGAAATGTTTACAATAAGTTTCTAATGTTTCTTGCTAGTCCACTCTGATTTTCTATTTTCCTGCCAACTCCATGACACCTTCTGCTGAATTCCAATATTTTTCCAAACTTTAGGTTTACTGCCATTATTGGCAATGTTTGCACAATGAGCTGGAAGGTTCATTTTCAGGCGTTTCGTCACCATACCAGGGTAACACCTTCAGTGAGCCTCCGGTGAAGAGCCGAGTGGTATGTCCCGCTTTCTATTTATATGTTTCTTTGGGTGGGTGATGTCATTTCAGGTTCTTTTTCTCAGAGGATGGGAAGATGGGGTCCAAATCGATGTGTTTATTGATAGAGTTTCGGTTGGACTGCCATGCTTCAAGGAATTCTAGTATCCTTACATACAGACAAAGAAGAACACCACTTCGACTGGGACAACACATCCATCCTTGGACAAGCCAAACAGAGACATGCATGAGAATTCCTTGAAGCATGGCATTCCAACCTGAACTCTATCAATAAACACATCGATTTGGACTCCATCTACCAAAAAGAACTGGAAATGACATCACCCAGCTTAAGAAACCTAAACGCATAAATAGAGAGGCGAGACATACCAAAAGCGCTACACCGGTGGCTCACTGATGATATTGCTTAGCATGGTGACAAAACATCTGATGACAAACCTTCCAGCTCAGTGAGCAAACCTACATCCAGAACCTCAACCTAAGCCACAAATCGTTTCAAAGATCGCTAATTGTTGGCAGTATTTTAAGCATCTTCATTGACCCAGTACCATCTTTAACATTTTAACTATGATTAGATCTCTTTTCTATGGGCTTCTGAGTCTTGAAGAAAAGTACATTTGTTACAAATTATGTACCTAATTATTGAAATACTACCCTTTTTTTGTATTCCATCATACCTTTCAATGGCGTTTCCCAGTCTACCTTAGGCTTCTAATACCTATGAAGTTTGATTTATTTTGATTTAAAATCCTAGTTTAATGCTTAACAAAATTACTTTAAAACTTGTCACATAATTGTTGCAGAGGCCCCTGACCAAGGTTGAAGTCTTTTGCTTATTTCTTCATGCCTCAACATTTTGTGTTTTCCTCTTCAGTTGCTTCAGTGCCTCCCATTTTCAATGTCAGAATAATAAGATGAGAGGAAATAACACATGAGGTGGTTTCCCTTTGCCTTTCTCATGTGACTCACAACAGGACAGGGATGACAATCACCAGAGGTCTCAAAATGATACTCAGGCAGTGTGCTTAGAGGACAGAGATTATAATGTCTGCACTGCACTATATGAATAGTGGGTGGGCAACCAATATTCTCCATGGTACAGCAATTGTCCACATACCTTTACCAAACAGTTTCTGATTGTAGTTCCTGAAGCAGGACATTTAAACGCCTAAGACATGGTTTTAAAGGGATGTGGCATTCATTGATGTTCATGTACTTTCCATCTTCATTTCTTCCGCTGCTGATTGGTGAACCATATTGGAAGGTGTTGTGCTTGTAGGTTTTCAGATAGAGATCAGGAGGAAAGTACTTTTCTATAATGTGCAAAAAAAAAGCAGCTAGGCTGGAGGTAGTGGAGGAAATCACTTGCAGTATGATCATCAAAGCAGCTGGGTGCAGTGTAGGAAGGGACTGGATAACTTCATAAGGCAAACGAAGATGAGTACAGCTTCTTCCTCCATCACTTGTATCGTAACTGGTCACAGTGACTCCCCTTCTCTCTTCAACAGTGACCACCCTGTTTTTTAAGTCACCCATGGGAATGGGCATCCTCGGGTCTCCAGTATTTATTGCCTCTCCCTAGTTTCCCTTGGGTAGTTGGTGGTGCGCTGCCTTTTTCAACCGCTGCAGTCCATGTGCTGTTAGACCCACAATGCCATTGGGGAGGGAATTCCAGGATTTCAACCCAGTGACACTGAAGGAGCGGTGACAAAATTCCAAAAAGACACTATAGAACTGCAGATGTTGGAAATCTGAAAGAAAAACAGAAGTTGCTGGAGAAACTCAGCACCCGCAGAGGGAAAGCAGAGTTAATGTTTCAGGTCCAGTGACTCTTTAAAGAAGTCAGGATGGTGAGTGATTTAGAGGGGAAATTTGCAGATGGTGATGTTCACTGCATCACATTCTTCACTCTGCTATCAGAGCAGCATGTACCATTGCTAATACCACATTCTTAATACGCCTCCTGCTCACGTTGCCTTCACTCATTCTACTTAAGACATGCTGTTCTAGTCTTCTGACAATTTCTGATTCTGCACCTTGCCCCATGATGCCTTCATTGCTAATCTAACTAACTTCTTATTCAAGACACACCCTTCCCCCAGTTTCTTGCTTCAGTTCCTTCGCGCGTTATGCACCACGTTCTCATTAGCCGACACACGTGCACGGTCTTTCTCTCCCCACCTTTCTGCAGCCGGAGACACTACTTACCACAAGGGAGGGAATCTAAGTGGAAGGAACCGCTGTTGTTCCAGGAGATTAGATTAGATTACTTACAGTGTGGAAACAGGCCCTTTGGCCCAACAAGTCCACACTGACCCTCTGAAGAGCAACCCACCCAGACCCATTCCCCTACATTTACCCTTTCAGCTAACACTACAGGCAATTTAGCATGGCCAATTCACCTAACCTGCACATTTTTTGGACTGTGGGAGGAAACCAGAGCGCCACGCAGACACGGAGAGAATTGAACCCGGTGGGAATTGAACCCGGGTCTCTGTTGCTGTGAGGCAGCAGTGCTAACCACTGTAGTACAAACCACTGTAACAACCACTATAGTACAAACATACTGAGCAGATGGCATTGACTGCTCGTCGTTTCTCCTTGGACACGCATCACGGGCAACTACAGTTGCATTCATGAGGTGCCTACTGGCTCAGAACTGGGGGCCTCCGCTAACATGAAGGGTGCTGGAATTAAAATGAGCTTGGTGGTTGTGAAGGGGGAATAGTACTGAACTTAGCACATTCTCACTTCTCAAAGATAAACAATCAAATTAGCAAACAATCAAGGTATTTTTCAATGTATAATTCCAGTTACATCACGCTGTAAACTTTTGCTATAAATTCTGTGTCTTACAATTGTGTCCTCCACAACCACCTGATGAAGCTCCGAAAGCTAGTGCTTCCAATTCAGCCTGTTGGGAGTACAACCTGGTGCTGTGTGATTTTTAACTTTGTACACCCCAAGTCGAATGCTATAAATTCTGTGTCTTACAATTGTGTCCTCCACAACCACCTGATGAAGGAGCGACGCTCCGAAAGCTAGTGCTTCCAATTCAGCCTGTTGGGAGTACGACCTGGTGCTGTGTGATTTTTAACTTTGTACACCCCAAGTCGAACTCCAGCTCATAAATAAAAGCAGTGTTGCAAATGCTGGCCGTGGGAAATAAAACACAGAAAGTGTTGGGGAAACCCGGCTGAACTGTTCTTTCAGAAACTAAGCCCTACAGAACTGGATACGTTGACCCTTGTTTTCCCCTCTCCACTGGTGTTGCTGAGTCTGTGCAGCCATGGCTGGGTTTGTGTGCCTGCCCCTGCCCTTGCCCCTGCCCCTTACCTGTCAATCCTGTGCCTGAGAAGCTCGCTGGACACTTTCTGAGGGGAAGCCTTCAGCTCTCGCCGCTCGGATGGGCCCGTCTGCCCCTGCGAGTTCACCCGCCGCCTCTCTGACTTCACCGGCCGCCTGTTCATCCCGAGCCAGGTTGGCACCTTAACGTGTGGCTACAGACTGTGGGGGAACACAGACAGGGAGCTGTGTTAGCCGCGAGCCGTGCCATTTATTTTAAACCATAAATAATCAAGGCTAACTTGGGGCACAGAAAGCTGCCACCCCTCCACATACTGACACCGGGAGGTCAGTGGAGCTATTTAATAGAACAGAATTTAATAGAACAGAATTTAATAGAACAGAATTCCATCAAAGTGTCAGTAATCGGTCACAGGCGCTTTATGCTGGAGGTGAGAGGGAGAGGGATGTTATTTGCACATAGCCGCTGGCGAAACCTGAGCCTGTTGTTGATCAAATGATTCTAAATTTAAAAGTGATTACCATCTGACAAGCAGCAATAAGTTTGCAGCGGGGCAGAGGCGGGTGCTCAGTGCTGCGGTCCCGACAGCACCATCTATCAAGCAGCCGCCGGTAACTGTGGAGTTCAACACCAGCAAGCAAGTGGTCGCCTGCTCTGTACCCACCGACCGCCCACTCGGAATCAGGGGACCCTGAAAGGAAGCGGTGCGGTCAAATTTCCACTGACCATTGCTCTGACAGTCACTGGGACACAGTGCGATCGACTCAAGTCTGACCCACAAGGGCACGGGGATCGGTTCAACAGCAACACTGACCGCCGTCGTTGCCAGTCTGAACCTCTGAGTGAGATTGGCTGCAATTGAAACAAAAATGATCTTCAGGAATATATTTAAGATTTGTAGTCGCCCTGAGGTGAGGGACTGTCATGTGATTGTAGGTAAAAAACGTGTCGTTCAACGTCTTATCCCAGTAAGTCGCCGCGCAAGCAACGTCTTCAGCAGCAACACTCACTTCGCACAGAATGCTATCTCGACTGACCGCGAATGTGCGTTCGCCAGGGGCCGGAACCCTGCCCACGCCGCTATTCAGATGACCGGCAGACGTGTGATTAACTACAAGAAGTGCCCCGTTTATAAATTGTTTCAGGAGACTTGGAAAATCAACTGCAGTAGATCGACTTATAATCCCTGGAACACTGTGATTGTAAATTCCTAAGTCGTGCACGCTGAACTGTAAATAATGTAGCAGGCATCTGTAGCTTTGTAAAGTAAGCGGAGAGGTTTTTTTTTTTGGCATCTGTAACCAATGCCTGGTGGAAACAGTCCAGCGTTTAATGTTTCAAACCTGATACTTTAATGTGGCCTTCTCTCGCGAACGGACAGCCTAAGAGCAACCTATTGCTCTTAGGCTGGGCCGGGGTATCTTCTGGGAATGAATTGTTTTAGTCAGTTCAACCTAGTTCCAGGTCCCTAGTCTGTTGGGGGGAGGAGCTGGGAGTATCTGCAGGACGGTCTTCCCAGAGTGTCCTGACTGGCCATCTCCAATGAGGGAAGTTGATGCTATTACGGTAGTACAGCACTGAAACAGCTCCTTCAGCCTAGCTGTCCATACTGAACTGGTCTCCTAAACAGAACCAGTCCCATTTGCCTGTGTATGGCCCTTATCCCTAAAACCTGTCTTTTAAAATGTACCCGCCTCCACCACTTCCTCTGGCAGTTTGTTCCATACATGCCCTCTGTGTGAAAACATTGCCCCTCACGTTCCTTTTTAAATATTTCCCTCTCTCACCTTAAATCTCTGCCCTCTAATTTTGAACTCCCCTACCCTGAGAAAAGACCTTGGCTATTCACCTTTTCTGTACCCCACACGATTTTATAAACCTCTGTCAGGTCACCGGTCAGCCTCCTACGCTCTATTCTCAGAAGAGTTCTGAAACGAAAGGGGTGCAAAGTCATTAGGGTTGGATGGAGTGGGCAGGAACCTCCTCCACAAGATTTCCAACTTAAAGGCTCTCAAAGGGCCAAAGAGCTTCCAGCCCAGAGCTACCAGACAACAGCCTCCTCCTCAGTCCCTTTCATGTGCCCCTTCATTGCTCCTGATTTGTCCAGGTCACCCACTTTCAGTGGGATTGCAAAGTAGGAACATACTGACTCCATTTCCTTATGTCAAACCAGTCTTTCCAGAACCACAAGATTTAAAATCTCCCAGTGAAATTATTCCATTAATCCAAGTGATTTCTTGGAAATTGTTCCAGCAGACTAATCTGGCATGGATAAGATGGGCCGAATAATTTCTTTCTCTACTGTGCTGTATCATGTGTCATGCTGTGGGTGGAATGTCTTCCTAAACATTTTGGTTGGCAGAAGAAGCAGAGAGGTATTACTCTCTGTAGAAATCGTATGAATACACACTTCAAATTCTTAAACTCATCAAGCTGCTCTTAAACTCCAGGGAGGTTCACCTTTCTGAGGCCCTTGTGCAGGTTTAGACCAGCATCCCAGGCTGGCTTCTTTCTAGATACAGCTTAAACTCACTTGCTGTAACTTGTCTCTGCAACCTGTAGGAGCACGCCTTTGGATCCACAAGGTTCTAATGTATGTCTATCACTATTGTTGGATGGAGGTCCCTCCAAACTGGTCTTTAAATGTTTGATGGCCTGTGTATTCAATTAAATTGGAGTATCATGTGGACACATTGGTGGGAAACTTGTGAGAACTGCTGCATTGTGTGGGAAAATGTGTCTTTATCGACTTCTGTAACAAGCTAATTCTGTTATGGAAGTTACAAATATAGATTTTCCTGTCTGCTGGTGCCACCATCCTGGTCAAACAGAAAAGGACAATGTGACACAGATGAATTCATGCAATCCCATTTGTGGGATTTCCCATTGGGATATTAGGTAAATAATACACTTGCCAAAATATAGTGTGACTATTGTAATAGGGTATAAGTGACCTGATACTTCTGACCTGTTGATACTGGGTGCAAGGAACACAGGGTGAGATTTTAAATCTAAATCCCAGGATAAATCTATTAATCAGAAATAATTTCAATATTACAGAATAACCAATTATACAAGGAACATACAAATAATGAAACATACATTTTACAAATGTAATCAATTCCCATACATGCACAAGTGGGGAGCTGATGTTGACATTGGTGGCAATGGGATGGAGGTGAGGACAGGGCAAAAGATGGTATGGGATGTGAGGAGTCCTCAAGATGCTTTTCTCCTTCTCCTGAAGTCATTGCACACTTATTCATGAATTGAAACAATTAAAAGCACCTGCTCTTTCACTTGGTAAGTTGAAGTTCCCTAACAGGAGTGGTAGTTTTAATTAAGTTGGTTGATGCTATAGTGTGAACCATTCCTCTACTTTCTATGGAAAAGTTTAGATCATTCATATCCCACCTGTTAGAACACAGGAGGCCATAGTTTGGCATCTCATTTGAAAGACAACTTTAACGCAAACATTAGGGACTGGTTCACTTGGTAAGTGAGCTTCACTAACAGCAGTGGTCAATGACATTACGTTTAAAGACAACAAGCCCTGCAAAAATGTGACAACACCTGGTCAACTTAAAGCTGGGAGCGCACTGTTTACTTTGTACTAATGCATTAAATCCCTCCATTACATAGTCCACGACATATTCTTCATAACAATTATTATTTTATTACTTATCCAAAAAGTTCAGATTGTTTTAAATGCATGCATTAACTATGTTGTTAAATTAGAGTTGTTTTACATATGTGCAGAAAACCATGCATTACAATATACCACGAGAAAGATTTTCCTCAAGTGCATTAACAAAGTCATTAAATGCTCAAGCTGCCTGTGAATTTACACGTGTTTAATATGGAGTTCAAAATGTTGGCTGAATTGATAGATGTTATTGTCTGAGAAACATTTTTCAGAATTTTCCTTACATCTTAATAAAGGTTTTGTGTGGCACAAGTGTCTAGCATTCTGTTTGATCTATGACTGAAGAAACACAGATTATGTCAAGGTTACAGATATCTAATGTAAAATAATCCTGAATTGTACCCATGAACTGTTGACTTCATTCTGGTAGAGATTTACAGGAAACTGTATTCCTCAATTCATCACAAGCCGTACTTGCATATCTGTTTATTTGTCTACAATTTTAATCTACATGATTCACTGGAAACAAGAGAGAGGAAATGAAATCTCTCAGTTTCTTTCTGTACCCTGCCCAGTCCTTAACTGTCTACATCTTGTTACAGTTTATTTATATCTGTGACTCTATCTCAACATACCCTTGCTGAAGAAATTGTGACACTTGTATTGTTAATTGCTTCTATGCATTGTGATGCGTTTCAAAGACATGTCTTTGTGCATACTATGCACAGACAGCTTGCTGTGGCATACAGCTTGGAAGTGACCACTCTTCCCAAAATGGCGTCTGAACTCTGTAGTGGGACAATTTCAGTGTTTTTATTTTTTCCTGTCACATTGATAATGTTTAGCTTTGGTGATTAATGAACAGTTTTCCTGCCTCCCTGTTTTGTTTAATCACGAGCGAGTCATTTTTGGGATATGGTTCTCCTTGTCAACCCAAACCACTGACCAACATTGATCCCTGAGCTCAACCTGGCTTCTCAGTTAATGTAAAGTCATCCCACAATTCCATGCGGTCAGACAGTGCTTCATCCAAGATTCTAACAGCATTTCTGTTCTCAATTCGTTCTTCCTTTAGCTTGGTGTACTATAGTTCTCTGCAAGTCAGTACTAATCATTGAAAAAGATGTAAATACATTGTAGGGTGTGCTTATTAAATTTAGCCCACCCAACAATGGCATGCCTTAGCAGATTGAGTGCTTTTATCTCTTCCCCTCACATAGCTTCTTCTTTGTTAATCTCTTGCCTGACTAGATGTTGTCTGCACCGCCACACTGCAAATATTATTGATTAGCTTCACAGCAAGGCTGGATGCAATACATTATCCGGTAAATCTTCACTGCTAACTTAGCCAAACTCCTGCTTGATTCGGACCGGTGACCTGCTTGAAGACTTCCTCAACATGCATAGAGAGAGTGCAGCAAAGCCTCACTAAGCTGATACTGGGGATGGAAGGACTATTGCATGTGGAGAGATAGGTTCAACTGGACCTCTGTTCACGAGAGTTTAAAAGAATGAGAGGAGATCTGATTGAAACAAATAAAATTCTAATGGCTAGACAGACTTGATACAGGGAAGATGTTTCTGTTACTGTTAAATAACCTTTCCAGAGTCTTCTAACGTAAGGAAAACATTGGCTTTGTTTAAGAAACATTTTGTTGTGGCTTCATCTTGCTGCAAGGCTGCATGGGAAGGCACAATCATGTGACTTTGCATCACTTCCAGTGGGATTGTAACCTGTTACTTATTAGCACATTACACAGTCAGACATAATATCTTATTCCACAAAAATCATCACTTCGATCAATATTTTGGTCATCCGTCCTGATAGCACCCTGTGCAGCTCAATGTCCAGGATTATTTTAAAACTCTTGTGAACTAACTTGGAACATTTTGCTATATTAAAGCTGCTCTATAAATATAAGTTGTTGATGCTAACAGAAATTGAGTTAAATTTAAACTTGACCAGTTTAAATAGTGTCTTCTGTACTTAGGCACTATGTGTTGGAGCTAACGCATTGACTTTAAGTCACTTTAAAGAGCATAAACTATTGTGTTATTGAATAGATTCCAGACCAGACAGGTAATGTACCTTTAAGACAGTTATATGATATTGTGACCCAAGACAATCCAGTACAAAGCTACCCTCTCACCTTCAGCCAGGACTTTGGTGCATTGGAGCCAGTCTACTGTCTTAAACTAGTCAGTTATGTATATGTGATGTACAGGAATACCAGTAAGCACAGAACCCAGATATGTGTGCATCTGTCATATTTAGCAATGTAAATAGTTGTGTCATTAATAAACTACAGAACATCTATACCAATTAGAACCTAGTCTATATAATGGTATTTGTTATCTGAGCTAATATATAGGACATCACGGAAATCATAGTATGACTGATTTGGAGGTGCCACTGTTGGACTGGGATGGACAAAGTATTATTCTCCATTCTCTCCTTTTGTGCAAGGAAAAATATCTTAGTAAACTGGGTAGCTGAGGGCCCTCCAGGACTTTCAAATTGGTATAGGTTGGTCATGGAATGTATTCCCTTTGACTTCCTTACAAATATGGTGCACCAAAAAACTGAATTATTCTATAAAATATGGCAGCCCTTCCTGAATTATATAGATACAGATATTTCGGCCATTTTGTCAAGGGCTTTCATCTAAGTTGTTGTAGTGGTTCTGGCTGGTCCGGGGACCCTTGGGGGAGGAATCCCACATGAATAGGGGGTTTTATGACTTGATGTTAATTCGTTCCGAGCATGTACTTCACTATTTAATTATGTTTTTTTTTCTCTCTTGAGTAATGGAGATATTTTATTATACCCGCTGGTTAGTTATAAATTAGATTAGTAGTTAGTTGAGTTTCGTTTTCTCCTTTTTTTATCTCTTCTTTTTGTCTGTTAGGTTTTGGTTATTATTTATTTAATATTTAATTGTGTATTAATGTTTGTATTTGCATGTATTAGATTAGATTACTTACAGTGTGGAAACAGGCCCTTCGGCCCAACAAGTCCACACTGCCCCGCCGAAGCGCAACCCACCCATACCCCTACATTTACCCCTTTTACCTAACACTACGGGCAATTTAGCATGGCAAATTCACCGGACCAGCACATCTTTGGACTGTGGGAGGAAACCAGA
>NC_057722.1:6401537-6406833 GCF_004010195.1 Chiloscyllium plagiosum | reverse complement strand
ACGTGCAAACTCCACACAGTCAGTCGCCTGAGGCGGGAATTGAACCCGGGTCTCTGGCGCTGTGAGGCAGCAGTGCTAACCACCGTGCCGCCCACTATGTTATATCGACACTATGTTGATCTTTTCTTGATATGTCCTGTCAGAAATTAGGATGGACTGTGAAGTCCATCAAACTTGTTCCATTGTTCAATATTATTTTGTAAGTTTGTAAAAACATGTTAAATTTTCAATAAAAATATCTATTTTTAAAAAAAATCACACCAGGTTATAGTCCAACAGGTTTATTTGGAAGCACTAGCTTTCGAGGCACTGCCTCTTCATCAGGTGGTTGTGGAACATGACCATATGACACAGAATTTATAGCAAAAGGGTTACAGTGACATGGAGTTGTAATGATATATTAAACAACTTTAGTTAAAATTCACACAACACCAGGTTATAGTTCTTAAACAAATTTAGATTATGTCTTTCGTCTTTTAAAATGGGATATGGTGGTTTAGGTTTTTTAATATGAAAATCCCAGAATAACATTCTCAAGGTGGTGTCAGCTTATCTAATAATAAGTGTCATGTCAGCTCAGACAAAGCATTAAATATTTGAAGGTAAAGTCTGTACCAATATTGAGTCAATTCTATTTTTAAAGTGGGGCTTACAGAACCTAATATTAAGGTACCATTAAAACACATTAGGAAGGTAAACATTTGTACCAGACAGTCTTAGATCACCAGAAAGGGAGGATAAAAAGGGAATAGTAATCATTGAATGGTCTCCAATATAAATAATGTCTTTTACAATGAGGATTGTAAGAGATATGACATAAAATATATGCACAAGAAAAGAGTCCTTTAACTAAACGATAGAGGCTGAATTAACAGTGCGTGTGCACACGCACACAAAATGTGGTGACAAATGGTATTCACATTTGATTTTCATAATGAAACAGAAAATGTTTACAACCCAATGGACCTCCTTGGAAACCTCCAAATAGTTTTGTTGAGACTAACGTAAGTAGCCAAGACCAAAGAATTGCAATATTCTGAAAGAGTCCTTGATAATAATGAGCCTACCTACATTGCCTACACACTACATGCAAAGGGTTGTGTTTTATTGTCGCTTTGACTTATGATAAAGAATTTGAACCAGATGTTTTTAGTGTTTCCTATGTCTTAAATGCGTATTAAATGATATATGACACTATCCTACACAAACTCCACATGGAGGGTTAGAGATATGTTACATTATCATATCAACCAAACATCCACGTGGCAGCAGAGGAAGGAGGCAGTTGTGCATTTTAAGTTGAGTATATTATGCTGGACTCATCATCTCTAATTATATAGACTATTACATAAAAGATTCAGGAAATATGGACTATCTGAATGAATGTATGGTTGCATTCTCAGCATGATCTAAAGGGACAACTTTATGTGATCTATGGGCAAAGTCAGATCCTTTGATTGAAACAACCCAGATTCTTAAAACAGCACTAAGCCGCATTCTCTATATCCTCATAAAAGAATTTTAGCAAATTGGTCAGAAATGACTTTCCTTTAAAAATCTATGATGGCTCTCTTTGAATAGTCTTTGTCCCTACAAATAAAAACTTATTTTATTTCGATAATGGCTTCCAATAACCATGTTAAATTGATTGTCCTGTAATTATTTGATTTATCATCACTATCATGAATTGTGATATGACATTAGCAACCCTCCAGTCCTCTGGCACCACTCCCATATCCAATGAAGATTAAAAAGCTGTGATCAATGTCTCTGCTATTTTCAACCTCTATCAGAAACCGAGTATGCATTTCATCCGGACTAGGTGACTTACCAACTTTCAGTAACGCTGATCTTTACAGGACATCTGTGTGTTTAACTTTATGCTATTTTCTGTGGTTTCATGCCACATCTGGCTCCAGCACTTTCCTTTTCACAGAATGGAAACTGTGGCCCCTGTCATTGACATTATAAATAATGCAAGCGCTGTAACCACTGCATTTTGGCTATGTTGTCCAAATTCTGTAAATTTGCTGTTAGTTCCAAACCAAATATGAGCAATTGGAGTTAAGTAATCTGGGTTTACAGACTAACTGACAAATCGAATTATTAAATTGTGTGAACTTGTCATGTTAAGAAACTGGTTATGTCACTTATGTGACCAACCTCTGGTTCACGACGTGGGGCTATCATGTAACAATTGGCACTTATGAGTTCATGAGCCATAACTGGGAATCAACAATTTAAGCTTTATGAAGTATGACTGTTGAGTGTACATAAGGTAACTGGAATTGTCATAATGTGTATTGGAAAACGTGACTATATTGGATATTATTATGACCAGGTAGAAAGAACAGAATTGTTTTCCTGTTTTCTCCCTTCTTTCTTTGATTGTCACAGGAATGTTTAATAATACAAAAGATGAACTTATTACTCCAGTGTGCTTACCTAACGGTTATGTGTTAAGTGTAAGGAATTAGCCAGACAGTTTTTAATTGAGATTTTATACAAAGCAAGAGAACAGGCTTATTGTTCTGAAATCAGCGTGGGTACAAACATTAAATGGCTAATCTAAGTTCTGAAATGCATCAGCGGACTCAAATTCCACACATACAATTACATCTTAAAAGTAGAGGTAATTAAATATGGCCAAATACTAAGTTAAAGAGTCAGTTTGTAGTTTATGGCTAGCAGCCTGGTCTGGCTGTAATTCACAGGTTTTTGGCTCCCAATTAAGACAATATTCCAACATGTAGCTGAAATGTCCTTTTGCCCCCAAAGTGGGGAGGCAGAGTGGCTCAGTGGGTTAGCACTGCTGCTTCACAGCGCCAGGGACCCCAGGTTTGATTCCACCCTCGAGCAACTGTCTGTATCAGGTCTGCATGTTCTCCCAACGTCCACATGGGAGCCGTCTGGGTGCTCTGGTTTCCTCTTACATCCAAAGAAGTGCAGGGTAGGTGGATTAGCCATGGGCAATGCAGGGCTACAAGGATAAAGTAGAAGGGTGGGTCTGGGAGGGATGCTCTTCGGAAGGTCAGTGTGGACTAGATGGGCTGAATGGCCTGCTTTCACACGATTCTGGAGATGTTCCTGTAGAAACTCTTTGGCTATGCCTGTACAACTCTCTGCTGGAAGGCAGTTAGTTGAAAAAATCACACAACACCAGGTTATAGTCCAACAGGTTTATTTGGAAGCACTTGCTTTTGGAGCGACGCTCCTTCAACACGTGGTTGACAACCTGGTGTTGTGTCATTTTTAACTTTGTCCACCGCAGTCCAACACCAGCACCTCCAAATCAGGAATGGAGTTTGACACAGATTACCAAGGGGCTGAAGGCTTGGCTGTTAGGCTGAAGGTATTTCTGGTGACGGAGCTACATGGCCTGCCTTTCCTATACTTGGCAGTAAAGATGGCTCCTTTCAGTTGACTGGCTTTCAAACTGCAATGTTATGGTTCCAAATACTTTAGCATGGTCATTCCATCAAGCAGTTGGGTTCACTCCCACATAGGCCAAAATCCTTTGTTCCTAAACAAAGCAAATTCACAGCCTCCTGAAGGCGTTATTGAAGTTTGTTTTGCCTAGTACCTGGCAAGCTTTGAGTCACTGTCAGGAAAGCGTTCCAATTATTCTTGGAGTAATCCTTGATATCAGCAATGGTGAAAGTTCCTGGATCTTTTTTAGTATATTCTCTTGTAATCCACTTTGGCCTTCCATGGACTTGGCAAGACAAAGTTGCTAAAAGGTCTGGCAATTGTAAAGACCATATCTTTTTATTTTTCTGCAGTTTTGATCGTGAAATGGGCAAAGGACTTTTTCAAACCGATGTTTGGGGAAGCAGGTTACTGACACTCATTTTGTAAGTGCTGTTAGTTCAAGCAGTGGGGTCTTTACTGCAGATGAGCTGGAGCCATGGTATGTGAATGGAGGGGAATTTGATCAGCATCAAGAAGCTGATTGGGTTGTGGAGTAGTGTGCAGTTGTTAATGACAATGGTCTTCTGCCTGCTAAACAACTACATGATTGGCTCTGAGGTAACTGAGCAGCTTGTGGGTAGGAGTTGGGGGTAAATGAAATAGGCAGAAGCCTTCAGACCTCTGGAAAAGGAGGTTCGGCAGTAAAGAAAATCTATAAAAATCTAAAGAAAGCCAATTTATTTTCTCTCACCATTTGGGCAAGACTTATAACAAAAACAGAAACTGCTGGAGAAACTGCTGAAGTGTTAACTCTGCTTTCTCTCCACAGATGCTGCCAGAACCTGCTGAGTTTATCCAGAAATTTCTGTTTTTGTTTCAGATTTCCAGCATCTGCAGTTCTTTGGTTTCATTTCAGAGATTTATAAATTGTGAATTAGTTGCTCCATGCCTCCTGCAAGCAAGTGGAAGTACCTGGAGGAGAGAGATTAAGGTTCTTTACGCAGAGAGTTGTGAATGCATGGAATGCGTTGCCAACAGTGGTGGTGGAAGCAGAGTCATTGGGGACATTTAAGCGACTGCTGGGCATGCACATGGACAGCAGTGAGTTGAGGGGTGTGTAGGTTAAGTTACTATATTTTACATTAGGATTAAACCTCGGCGCACAACATCGTGGGCCAAAGGGCCTGTTCTGTGCTGTACTTTTCGGTGTTCTATGTTCTATGTCCTTGCAAACCAAAATGGATGACCTTAGTGGAACCAATGGATTGCTGAACTGTTGGCCCAGTTTCTCCCTCTATCTGTAACACCAATGTTTTGAGTCTGTCTGCCTGTCAGTATATGTGTGTAAAGAGAGTTTGAGAAGGGGAATTAAAGTATTAACCAGTAGAGTTATATGTCAGCAGTTCATAGTTGATTATCTGTAGCTAGAGTCTATTTATTTATAACGAATAGTAGTTCTTGTCAAGTACAAATGTTGGCCTGTTAACCTTATCTAAAAAGACAGGTAAATTGGAGAATTTTGCAGACCTTGATAAAATCTTTAACTTTTTGTGACATAGGCTGAGAATAACAGGGCTTGATTTCCAGTATGCCACCCCAGTGACACAGTCATTTTAAGGTCAACAATGTCCACTTAAGAAGGTTTAATAATATGAAACCAGCTGATTAAAGATAAAAAGTGAATATAGTACAGCATTATAGCAATAGCCCAAATTCTAGTGGAATACTGTGATGCCTTTTTTAAGGTAGTCTTACGTTCTCTCGTTGCTTTTGTTAAAGGAAATAGATTTGTTGATTCAATCTGGATGTGCTGTGTTGAGTTTGGCAATAAATAGTCACAGAAAGCTGACACCACTTTGACCTTGTGATTAGACTGTTTTAACAC
>NC_057722.1:6366379-6401037 GCF_004010195.1 Chiloscyllium plagiosum | reverse complement strand
TGACCATGAATCCATTGTTGATTATCAGGAAAAACCCATCTGTTTCATTAATCTTACCTGGTCTGGCTCACATGTGACTTCAGATCCACAGCAATATGGTTGACTCTTGACTGTCCTCTGGATAATTAGTGTTCAATAAGACTGAACTATCTTCTGCAGAAATTGAGCTTTCCCTAGTTTATTCTCTTTCACAAATGTAGAAAGACTTTATGAAGATGGAGGCCATTTGACCAGTGTTGGAGGGTTTGAGCTATAGGGAGAGGCTGAAAAGGCTGGGGCTGTTTTCCCTGGAGCATCTGAGGCTGAGGGGTGACCTTACAGAGGTTTATAAAATCATGAGGGGCATGGATAGGATAAATAGACAAGATCTTTTCCCTCGGTTGGGGGAGTCCAGAACTAGAGGGCATAGGTATATGGTGAGAGGGGAAAGATTTAAACATGACCTAAGGGTCAACTTTTTCATACAAAGGGTGGTGCGTGTATGGACTGAGATGCCAGGAAGTGGTGGAGGCTGGTACAATTACAACATTTAAAAGGCATCTCAATGGGTATATGAATAAGAAGGGTTTGAAGGGACATGGGCAAAATGCTGGCAAATGGGATTAGATTAGGTTAGGATATCTGGTCGGCATGGACAAGTTGGACCGAAGGGTCTGTTTCTGTGCTGTACAGCTCCAAGACTCTATGACCCTGATGACCATGGATCCCTTTGAAAGCAGTCTAGTAAATAAGGTGAACAAAAATCATTTTAAAATTCTTTTATTCTTAACTGAAATGTCTGTTTTGCCTTAGATATTGTTACAAGGTGAGATACTTAGGACACGCTGGAATAAGCCGCAGTAGGGACCTTTAAGCACACTGTGACTTCAAGTTCTGCTGACAGACTCACAGAATCTTACAGCGATGGAGAAGATCATTTAGCCCCTTGTCTTTCTGCTGAATATTTGAATGAGCTATCCAATCATTCCTGATTTATTTCCAACTGCATGTATTTTTTTTCAGTATATGTAACCAATTTCCTTTAGATAATTAGTAATAGATCGGGTTTCACCATTCTTTCAGACAAAGTATCACTTGACAAAATAAAACACAAGGTTTACACACAAACTCCTCATATCAAACCTCCGATCTTGCGTGTTTTTCTGATACAAGGATTCATCGTTGAGCTCCTCTTCCAAGAGTCTCCTTTCCTTGACTGCTGACTGACTTGTTCTCGTCCTGATCCTGTGCTGAATTTCCTTTGGGAATTCTGTACTTTGTCCGTTGTGTGTAGAGTAGATTTTTGCAGAAAAGCCGAGGAATGTTTCCACTGAACAAAAAGATGGCCAAAATTGTTGCTGTAACAGAGAGGACTGGATAGAGTCAGATCGATTCTAGTATGAATGAACCCACGGTACATGTGAACATTTGGGAGGGGTCAGCCTTATAAATAATCACAAGCATCTGTCAAGCAGATCAATTGTCTGACAACTTGATCTTTCGTTATCCATTGGATGTCTAGCAAGTTAACCTGTTATGGAAAACTTGTACTTCCTTGTGAATCAGGGATTGATTGGAGGGAGCTGCGGAGTGCCAGTCCATAATCTAAATGCCCATTTCTCATGTGGTAGTTCACACCTCTGATCAGATGTTCACCGACACAGACACATGTGGTGTAACTGGATAGTGATCAGAAGTGTGAACCCAGACTCATCTTCCACTCCTAACTAAAGTCATTGTAATTCCCATTATTCTAAACGGGATCAGTAAATACAGCTCAGGTCAAAGATCAACTTGATGAGTGTGGCTCAGTCTATTGTAACCAGCAGTAAGCATAAGAACTATACTTCTAAAGGTGCTTCTGTAGGGACAATGACTCAGTTGGAAACTAACTTTTGTGAAGGTTTAAAAACAGGTTTGATCAGTGGCTCTCTTTTCCATTTGTTATTGACCACTCTTTGGATTTTGCTCCTTGTTTCTCGAGTATTGCATATAATGTGACTAACACATATAAGGCAACATATGCTAACAGTCTGAAGTGTTAGCTATATAGCAGTTATTCAGTTACAGAAACATTAATAGGATAGATGCATAAAGTCAGAGTTACAATGATGCAGCTACTGTTGCACAATGACCAAAACAGCATCAATACAAAGCCAGGCATGTAAATGACACATAAAATGTTAAATTGCTATGACACAAACCAACTGTCCAGTTGGATTGGCCATTATGAGAACAGCATTGATACACTGAGTGCTAACATTTGGGCTCTTAGCCTTCATGAACGAGGAAAGGGACTGCTGTACTCACCAATAAATGGACTTAGCCAGTAGACTACCATGTATTCTGACAATGTATTTCCAGAACAGTGAAACGTGGTTGAGAATGCAAGTGCTGGATTAAACAGGCCTGTTGTGTAGGGGCCAGCTGCAGGGGAAATCACAGTCACAGATTACAAAGCAATAAATCCAATTCATTCTCAGAGTCCTTCTCAGGGCATGGCTATCATCACAAATCAATAAATCAGGCTCCAGAACATATCTCACCCATATAACCAGTGCGTACATCTCCATGGTCATGACAAGATAATTGGAAGCACGTAAATCTGAAGTAAAAGTAGAAATTATAGAAATACGTTGCCGAACCAGCAGAATCTATAAAAAGACTACTTAACAGGGACAGTGTGATCATAAACTAAAAGGATTTTAACAACTGCTAGTCGAGAAAAGACCAAGGTCTATTCAATTCACCTTCGGCCAAACCGCCAAATTGGAAAACGTAGTATGGTGATAGTGTAATTAACGAGGCACTGAAATTCATCGCATTCAATTAATGAACAACAGCCCCAGACGTGACATCAGGAAAGCCCCATTGTAGAAGAACTTTGGATATCCTCTGAAGCTGACTAGAGTTAGCATACCCATGTCTTTGACTGCTCATCAGGATCGATTTTACCATGAGCATGGTGAGTATTTCTGTGTTTATTGTATAGCGAACCCTCATGAAATGTAGTTCATGGTGAGTCAGATGACGTTATTTTGTGTGGTTAGGGTGCAATCACGTGGTAGTGAGGAGAGTGGAAAAGAAGCATATTCTCAGCAAAGTGATTCTAAAAGATGTTTCCAAAAGTCAAAGAATCAGAGTCATAAAGATGTACAGCACTGAAACAGGCCCTATCATCCAACTAGATATCCTAAATTAACCTCAATCCATTTGCCAGTGCTTGGTGCATATCCCTCTAAACCCTTCCTCTTCATATACCCATCCAGATGCCTTTTAAATGTTATAATTGTACCAGCCTCCACCACTTCCTCTGGCAGCTCATTCCAAACATGCACCACCCTTTGCATGAAAACGCTGTCCCTTAGGTCCCTTTTAAATCTTTCCCCTCTCACCCTAAACCTATATCTTCCGGTTCTGGTCTCCCCCCACCCCAGGTAAAAGATGTTGTCTATTTACCCTATCCATGTCCCTCATGATTTTTTAAACCTCTATAAGGTCACCCGTCAGCCTCCCACACTCCAGGGAAAACAGCACCAGCCTTATTCAGCCTCCCCCTATGGCTCAAACCCTCCAACTGTGGCAACATTCATGTAGTTCTTCCTTACAGACTACTGAAGTTAATTGCCTTTTAATATGTTTCTGGAAAAGAGATTGTTTGCTTTTCTCATCACACATTTTGATCAACAACTGTATTTTCACCAACCCTAGCTATACGAAATAAAATATCACCAAGGAAAAGCAACTGGTTATAATATTTGGATTTTTAACTCTTTCCTTGTGCAACCATCAAAAATCATTTTGGAAACCAATCTGTTATTGATTGCAACAAGAACGTATGTATAAATGCAATAGCCGTTTAATTGCAATAATTCACTGAGTCTGAAAGAAATTCTTCACGTACTATTCTTCTAACTTTGTAAAATCTCCCATTAAACTAAATTTGAAACTGAACAGTGTAAGTATATTGCAACCAATATTCAAAGAAGTCAGATTTAAGGGGTCTTTGAGAAGGATGAGAAAAAAATGTTGTAAGGTTTCTAATCTGTTGGAACCTTTCTAGAATCTAAGGATTTTGTAAGATTTCAAGCAACACATCCATTATCTCTATAGCTATTTCCTTTACGACCAAGGGGATTTGGACTTTAGCTCCATTGGTTTTCCAGCACATGTTCTCTGGAAATCGTCATTGTTTTAAGTTCCCCTTTTGCCTCTGATTTGTTACTATTTTTGGAATGCTTTCTGTATTTCCTCCTGTAAAGAAAGACACAAAATGGTACTTCAAAGTCTCAGCGATTTCTGCTATTCCCATTAATTCCCAATTCTCTTCTTTAAGGGGCCAACATTTAACTACTATCGTCTTTTTTTTATAAATTGTAAAAGCTTCGACAAGTCTGTTTTTATATTTGCTGCCAGTTTATTCACTTCTCCAATTCATCACCATTCTTTTCATCAACCTTTGAGGAAGTGGTGGAGGCTGGTACAATTGCAACGTTTAAAAGGCATCTGGATGAGTACATGTACAAGAAGGGTTTAAAGGGATACAGGCCAAATGCTGGCAAATGGGACAAGATTAGATTCCCTACAGTGTGGATACAAATGCTTTGGCCCAACAAGTCCACACCGACCCTCCGAAGGGTAACCCACCCAGACCCATTTCCCTCTGACTAATGCACCTAACACTATGGGCAATTTAGCATGGCCAATTCACCTGACCTGCACATCTTTGGACTGTGGGAGGAAACCAGAGCACCCGGAGGAAACCCACGCAGACACTGGGAGAACGTGCAAACTCCACACAGTCACCCAAGGCTGGAATTGAACTTGGAACCCTGGTGCTGTGAGACAAATTGGATGGAAAGGTCTGTTTCTGTGATGTATGACACTGTGACTCTATCTGCTTGAATGTCTGCCACTGCGTCTTTTACCTTTTGAGGCTATTTTCCCAGTTTACTTTAGCCAATCCTGTCTTTATTCGTTTGTCTTACAACTGCCCTTGTTGAAGTTTACGATATTAGTCTCAGACCCACATCTGTCATCCTCACACTTAATGTGAAAGTCTTACCTGAAAAATCCTTTATGATAAGCTCATTAATTGATTCTGTTGTATGACATTCTATTAGATTTGAAAGGACTGAGTCCCTGCTTGTTTCTAGAATGAGTGGTTCTGAGAAACTGTATTGAACACATCCTCTAGCCTACTTTAATCAATTTGATTTGTTCAAACTAAGATAATTAAAATCCCTCATGATTATTGCAGGTCTTTTCTTGTCAACATTCTTTGAGTATACTCTGTCGTACAGTGTAGCCACCATCGAGACTCACTGGTGACTTTTTCCTTTGCTATTTCTTATCCTCACCTGAAGTGATCTTACATTTTGAACCCTCAAACCCCCAAGATCAGTTCTGAATACTGATCTCATCCTTTAAACAGGGGCAACCAATTCTTTTTCTTTTCTTCCTATTCTCCCAAAATGTGAAATCTATTTGAATATTGAAGACCCAGTTCTAATCACTATGCAGCCGTGATCCTGTAATGGTTATCACATCATATTCAGACAATGAGCCTTTTATTCCATTTTGCGTTTCCCATTTTTCCCCATTATTTGCTTGCACTTTCTTATGTCGGTACACTTTGATTACCATGGCCTTTATCGCTATCCTACTCAGTTCCTTGTCTGTTCTCTTCAACTTTCCAAATCTTTGCTCATATCAATGATCTCACCAGCACCAGCCCACCAAGCTCTTTAGTTTAAAACTCTCTCTCCAAACCTAATTAAATGGCTCACCAGGACACTGGTCCCATATCAAGAGCAGCTCCCTCTTTCCCCAGTACTGGTGCTACTGACCCATGAATTGATATCCATTTCTCCTTTGCAAATCTTTGGGCCATGCATTCAACTCTGATCTTATTTACCCTGTGCTCATTGGTTCGGTTAGTAATCCAGACATTTATCCTTTTGTGGTCCTGCTTTTTAAATTAGCACCTAGCTGCTCACATTCTCTGTGTGGAAGTTAAAAGCCCTACCTGTGGTATTGCTCATTTTCATGTGGACCATGACTTCTGGATCCATCTCCCCTCAATCTAAATTTCTCACCAGCCTTAAGAAGTTGTCCTTAACCTTGGCACTGGGAAGGCAAAAGCCCTCAGGACTTGTGCTCTTGAGTGAAAATAGTATTTAACCTCCCAATCATATTGTCCTCTCCTACAACTGCCAACCTCTGCCCCTCATCTCCCCCCCCAAATATCTCTCTGCAACATGGTCAGTTTGCTCAGACTCACTGCAATCCTTGTTTCATAGAACCCCTACAGTGCGGAATCAGGCCCTTCAGCCAACAAGTCCACAACAACCCTCTGAAGAGTAACCCTTATCCCTGACTAATGCACCTAACCTATGCACCCCTGAACACTATGGGCAATTTAGCATGGCCAATTTACCCAACCTGCACATCTTTGGATTGTGCGAGGAAACCGGAGCACACCCACACAGACACTGGGAGAATGTGCAGACTCCACGCAGACAGTCGCCCGAGGCTGGATTCGAACCCGGCTCCCTGGTGATGTGAGGCAGCTGTGCTAACCACTGAGCCATCGTGCCGCCCCAAATTCCTGTTTCCATCCCCACAATTTACAAGAACCTCCAATCTGTTGGAAAATTGTGTGGCCTACAACTCCTCTCGTGCTACCTTAATACATCCACTTTCACAACTTCCTGTCCTTGACCACCTAGCCTCAGGGGTGTGGCTGTCTCCTGGGACAAATTGCCCTGAGAACCTTCACCCTCCATTGCAGTGTCTGAAGCTCAGACTTAAGCTTGTTGGTTCTAAGTTGAAGTGCTTTGAGCTGAAGACAGTCACTGCTGATGTGGTTGCTGTGGATGGCACTGTCCAACAGCTCCCACCTACTACAGATGCAACACATCAACTGATATGCCACATTATGCCATGTATTATTACCAACACAACTGATTAATAGGAGCAGTGTCAAGTTTTTTTTATTATATTATTGCAACAATTATGCAACTGTCCATTTTCCTGTGAAAATTAAAACAGTGGCTTTGAATATCAATGTCTATGCACTCAATCTTTGTCTCTTGCTTTGTTTTTAAAAAAAGCTGCACTATACTGTGACAACAAATGACTTATACTAAGTTTATAGTAGACACAAGGATTCTAGTGTCCTTACCTCTGAGCCAGCAGGCTGGCTTCAAGTCCCACCGACTCGAAAAGCTATGGCAGAACACAGCTGAGCAGGTTAATTAAAAATGTCTATGATAGACTCATGAATTCACTGTAACTGGAGTAGTGAGAAAAACTTGTGCTTCAATGGCAGCAGGAATGAACCTTGAGTTGGCAGGGAGTAGGCAAAGTATCAATGTTAGGATCATTTCTCGCCCATCAGACTCACTTTTCTGTCACAGCCACTTCACCCTGTTTTACCTTCCCCTTGCTGCACCCTTGTCCCAGGAGCACAGGGTCCTACTGCCCCATCGACACCTGTTAGTTCAGTTTCTTCTGCTTACTCTCCTCTAATCCACTGAAATAACAACTGGCCATGTCTTACTCCAGTCTTCCTAGATCTCACTCACCGGTCCCACCAGTCTGGAGACAGTGAGGTCTGCTAATGCTGGAGGTCAGAGTTAAAACAGTGTGTTGCTGGAAAAGCACAGCAGGTCAGGCAGCATCGAGGAACAGGAAAATCAATGTTTCGGGCCGGAGCCCTTCACCAGGAATGATGATTTTCCAGCTCCTCCGATGCTGCCTGTCCCACTACTCTGCCCATTCACAGGATCGATGACAGTATGATAATTATATCAGGACAATATCATTGTGATGAGCCATACGGCAACACAGCCTGTCTTTCCCCCTCCCCAGAAACATCCCTTCCCAATCTGCAGCCTCCTACAGCGATGGGAGATCAAGCACGAGGTTGCTTTCAGAAGCTCTCAAGATGACTCATGGAGTGGAGACCTACCTACGTGCACTAGAGCAGTGATGGTCAGAGCCTTAGAGAGGATCCTGTATCCGAGAGCTGCTCCTTCGAACTTCATCAGCACCAGGTGGAAAAGGAAGGCACAAGCAGCTTCAACACAAGCTCCTTGGCTGACCGATGTCTCGATAGCTGAGCTGCAGTCCCTCGCCATCATGTTCTGAATCAGGTGGAAATCTGTCAGCTCCCAGGACCAGTACCTTTTCACCCCGGCGCTGGCTAACTGCATCCCTGCAAACTGGGCCAAGATCTTCACAATGCTGGTCACTGCAAGACTGTTGGAGCGGAGGAATCCCTGCGCTGTGACCAGGGGGTTGGCCTCAGCTCTGTCACACGTGGCCTCGTGGACCGAGGTGAGGAGGAACAGCAGGGTCATAACCACATCCATTCCAAACCCACCGCCCCATGGCCCTATGATCACCAGCATCCGGAGCTCAAACCAGCAGGCAGCTTGCTGCAGGCAAGCCAGGAGCTCGAGCAGAACATTGGAGTAGAACCAAAACGGCAAAAGCTTTTTGGAAGTCCTCCTGATCACCTCGCAGAAAGCCACCACAGCAAAGAAGTACCCAAAGGAGACGTTGAGTCCAGCCATGGTTTAACTCAAGACCGGAGTCCTTGTGGTTCCAAACACCTCGTCGCTTTTCTCAAACAAAAATCTCACAGCAGTGTGTACATTCAACATGAACTCAAGGACAATGACGGATAAGTACACGTGTTCAAAGCAGAACCAGGCAAATGCTGGTCAATGATCAACTAGTGCTTACACCCAGCGGTGAATAAAAACTAATACTCAACTGTAAATTCATCTATCTATAACGAGCAGAATGCCTGGGTTCAAGTCCCACCTGCCCCTGAGGTAAGTCATGATATATCCAAACAGCTTGATTAAGAATAATTCGAGTGGGTTTTATTTTTTAATTTGCTGTCTCCCAGAGCAGATTATCTGTTTGAAGTACATTTTTACAATGTCCTGCCATTTACAAAATTTTAAAATTGAATTGCAATATCCATCCAGATTATTAACAGGATAACGTTAAGCATGATGCGAGGGGACTGAGAAATGAGGAAGGGATTCACAATGACTATACATTACTGCTTTCTGGAGGAGACAAGTATGCAGTGATACAAAAACAAATTACATTTATAAAGTTAGAGTCATCCAGCATGGGTAATGACCCTTCGGCCCAACTATGACATGTTGACCATGTTCCTAAACTAAACTAGTCCCACTGCCTGCGCTTGGCCCATATCCCTCCGAAACTTTCCTATTCATGTATTTATCTAAATGTCTTTTAAACTGTACCCCACATCCACCACTTCCTCTGGAAGTTCATTCCACACACTAACCACTCCCTGTGCAAAAAAGTTGCCTCTCATGTCTTTTTAAAATCTTTCTCCTCTCATAGAGTCATAGAGATGTACAGCACAGAAACAGACCCTTCGGTCCAACTCGTCCATGCCAACCAGATATCCTCATCCAATCTAGTCCCGTTTGCCAGTACTTGGCCTGTATCCCTCTAAACCCTTCCTATTCATTAAACCATCCAAATGCCTCTTAAATACTGTAATTGTACCAGTGTCCACCATGTCCTCTGGCAGCTCATTCCATACACGTACCACCGTCTGCATGAAAATGTTGCCCCTTAGGTCCCTTTCATATCTTTCCCATTTCACCCTAAATCTATGCCCTCTAGTTCTGGACTCCTCCAAACGAGGGAAAAGACTTTGTCTATTTACCCTATCCATGCCCCTCATGAATTTACAAACCTCTATAAGGTCACCCCTCAGCCTACGATGCTCCAGGGAAAACAGCCCCAGCCTGTTCAACCTCTCCCAATAGCTCAAATCCTCCAACCCTGACAACATTCTTTTCTGAATCTTTTCTGAACCCTTTCAGGTTTCACAACAGCCTTTCTGATAGAAGGAAGATCAGAATTGCGCACAATACTTCAAGTGTCCTGTATGGTCACAACATGACGTCCCAACTCCTGTACTCAACAGCTGGACTCTGGTCTGGCCTGTCCCCTCAAGCCCCAACCGGAACCACCTGCCTGAAGCTGGTTAGCATCATTGTGAGGAAGTTGCTGGTGAAGGTAACGTGGTCTCTGGGCTGCACCACTCTCGTGTTCTCTCCTTGGCTGTGCACGGTCACGCTGTGGGGAGTGTTTGCCAACGGCACCTAACCGCAATGTGCACCTTAAAAATGTCCCCCCCCGGCTTTGAAGTCCTCAGGGAA
The DNA here is from genome assembly GCF_004010195.1 of Chiloscyllium plagiosum. Classification (NCBI taxonomy): domain Eukaryota; kingdom Metazoa; phylum Chordata; class Chondrichthyes; order Orectolobiformes; family Hemiscylliidae; genus Chiloscyllium; species Chiloscyllium plagiosum. The sequence goes on along the minus strand of NC_057722.1, from coordinate 6,390,832 downwards.
AAGACCTTTGCCATTCACCTTGTCTATGCCCCTCATGACTTTATAAGCCTCTGTAAGGTCACCCCTCAACCTCCTACGTTCCAATGAAAAACCTCCCAGCCTCTCCTGATAACTCAAACCTTCCATTTCTAGAAGCATTATGGTAAATCTTTTCTGAACCCCTCCAGTTTAATAATTATCCTTCCTATAACAGGGTGACCAGAACTGGACACTCTACTTCAGAAGAGGCCTCACCTTGCCATTGCAACTCCTATTCTCAAAGGACTGAGCAATGAAGGCAAGTGTGCTAAACGCCTCCTTCACCAACCTGCTAAATGTGAAGCAAATTTCAAAGAACTAGGTACCTGAACCCTTAGATCTCTCTGTTTGATGACACTACTCAGGGCCCTACCATTAATTGCTTTGCTGCATTTAAATACCCCAAAGCAGTTCACTGTATCATGGGGAAGAACTTCCATATCGAGGCCCCATATTGTCATTTAATATTGGGGCAGCACAGCGGTTCAGTGGTTAGCACTGCTGCCTCACAGCACCAGGGACCTGTGTTTGATTCCAGCTCTGGGTGACTGTCTGTGTGGAGTTTGCAGATTCTCCCCACGTCTGCATGGGTTTACCCCAGTTTCTCCCATAATCCAAAGATGTGCAGGTCAGGTGAATTGGCCATGCTAAGTTGCCAAGTCAGGGGTAAACATAGGGGAGGGGAATGGGTCTGGGTAGGATACTCTTTGGAAAGTCAGTATGGACCTGTTGGGCCGAAGGGTCTGTTTCCATACTGTAGGGATCTAATCGAGTCTTCCACTCTACCTCTGATCTTCAGTGTTCTTTTCTGTTCTCCATCTTCCTGTGCCTTTGTACTTGCTTCAAACCAGTTATATCTCTAACTGTTACAGATTTTGATGAAAGGTAATTGATCTGAAATCTTAAATCTGTTTCTGCCTGTGCTGAGGAACATTTTCTGTGTTTTCTTCAAAGAGATGCAAGGCAGGTGACTTTATCAGAGGTAGGTTTTGAGCACAGACTTAAAGGAGGAATTTCCTGAGTCTGGCTCCTCAACAGTGGAGCAGCAAAGTGGGTGAGGACTAGGCCCAAGCTAAGGGCCTTAGATCACCTCACGTTGTGCTGGCCTCAATGGAATTCACATGCAAGCGAGTTGTATTTCAGCCAAAGTTTTCTGACCTTGTTTTGTGGAGCAGGATGGGGTAGGGGCCTCAGACCCACTCCTCTTCCTCCCACACAGCTGTCTTGGGCTGTGCTGTTGCTGCCACCATTGCTCCTCATATCTGCCCTATCTCACCCACCACCCTTCCCCAAATAAAAGAACACACTGGCTTAACTCCCATCCTCCAAATACCACACCCATCTCCCCACACTTCCCCTCCCCAGCAGGAACATCCAAAAGTCTCATTGCCCACCCCAAACTGGTGTCTGTCCCCCCCCCTCCCTCCCAACTCCATCCTCTGCTCCCTCAGTTACCCATATTTGCTTCTGACAGGGTTGAACAGAGAACCATTCCTGTGGTCAGCGCATCACCTGCCCTGGATGAGCCTGTTTAGCCTAGAGATGGTACAGTAACATTCCTATGATGTGGACGGAACACCTCCCATCAATGGTGTTAACATTTCTTCAGCCTATCGTGCCAAATAAACATAGTTGGCAAGATGAGATTTAATATTAAACCTTCACCTGTTGGACTTCCCACCAGATGCTGAGGACAATAGCTCCGACTGGATTTGCTACTTCCCGTCAACCTAACTTGTCTTCGCTTCTCAAATAACCAGCAAGGTACTTTATTCCACTTTGGTCGGTTGCTTTGCTCAACTTAAGCAGAATAAACCTTCCTCACAATGACGGTGGGTCTGTTTTATTCTGAGACAGTGCCACCTCAACAGCTTATCTGTTTTCAAAGGTAGACCACTTTCGGATGTCTAAAATTTGGTATAAAGTCAAAGAATGCAGAAATGGGTATAGAATATTAAGTACAGACACACAGTACTGAATTCTTTATTGCACTGGTCTGTGAGGAACAGTATCATAAGCAGCCTATCAGCATTTTAACTGAACAATTCGACTCAACTGCTCTATCTGGTAGGGTATTCTAGCTGCTTTTAAAACTCTTCTGCAATCCTTCCTGTGAAATCAACAGAAGGAACAGGCTGTAAGCGATAAGTGTAGAGAATGCAACCCTTGACCCCAATTGTGCTCTCACAGTCAACATCTCCTTCCATTGGCCAAGAAATCTTGCTTGCGACCAGTTTCCCTTCAGGCAGTAGAAACCACAACAAGAAACAACCTTTATCTGGAATCAATGATTATACAGAATTACTTCAACTCTTACAATATTGGGTGCTGAAAAGAAGTTGATTTCCAAAGCAGCATTGGGTCTGATTTGCCATAAAGTACAGCTCACACAGATCAAGCCAGGAGCAGTATTGGGTGGGTCAGTGAAGGTGACCACACAATATTGTCAAAGGACGCTAGTGTAAAGGTGTAGCACCCCTTTGAAAGGAAAGTAATAAATTCAAGCAGCAAATGGTTAAGATCTGTACTAAACCTCCCATGCGTGTGATGGATGCAGCCTCAAAGTAGACACTGAACAGGGAAATGGATTATTGCTTGTCCAGGGTTACCAAGTGAAAGGGGGACGGAGGGGTTGTCATGTCACAAGATGAATTGCTGCTTCAGAGAGTATGTTCACATACTGAGGGGCTGAATGGCCTCCTTCTGTGCTGAAAAATCTGTGATTGACAGATGTTCCCTCCAGCTGGTCTATGCCAATGCACCTATTTCACAGGAGCATCCACTTGCTTTCCTTCACCTTATCCTTTCAATGTGGCACTTGAGGGGTTTAATCAGGCTTCCCTGAGGCAGATCTGTGTTATTCACCTCAACCCACACCCTGTGGTGGCATGCTCCAGATTCTCCGCACACATCAGGCACAGAAATTTCTTCTGAATTCCCTATTGAATTATCAGTGACTGTGTCATTTTTATGGTTCCTCATTTTAATCTCAGTAGAAGCATTTTCTTCATATCTATCCTTTTATAACTTTCAAAAATCTGTCACATCGTCCCTCCCTTCTCAAATACAGACTCCTAATCTATTCAGCTTTTCCTAATTACATCAGGACTGAGATGATACATTTAATCTTTATCCATCCTTTTTGCACCTTCTCCAGTGCCCCTATGGGACCCAGAATCGTGCAAAATGTGGTCTGACTATGGTTCAACACAAATTTTGACAAACCTTAGCTTCCTAATTCTGTCCCTCAAGTCATTAATTCTGATTTGGGCACCTCCCTGGAGGTGCTCTCATTGGTGTTCGGTTTGAACTACGCTGTCTCATTGTTTGGCACTTGGCAACACCAGTCCTTATAGTACCTCAGGGTATGCCAGTCAGAAAGCAAGCGGCTTCATCGTTACCCGGTTGGTTGATTCTTCATTAACGGTGAAACAATCTTTTATCTCATCTCCAATGCTTCCCTGTTAAGAATTACACTAACCACTTGAAGATTATTTGTCAGGGCTACAATGTGACTGATTTACGCTTGTTTTGAACTATATAATATCTATATACAGGCACTTGTCTTCTGCAAGGGCAAAGATGGAGACAGTAAGGTCTGCAGATGCTTGAGACGAGAGTTCAGAGTGTGTTGCTGGAAACGCACAGCAGGTCAGGCAGCAGCCAAGGAGCAAGAAAATTGACGTTTCAGGCCGAAGTCCCTGATGAAGGGCTCCCGCCCGAAGCGTCGATTCTCCTGCTCCTTGGATGCTGCTTGACCTGCTGTGCTTTTCCAGCACCACACTCTCATCTGCAAGGACAAAGATGTCCAGGGCATTGTGCCTTTTTCTTATTTAACAAACATATTGGAGACAATAGCTCCCTGGTGCATTCTCCATGCTAACATTGTGAATAGAGTTGACATGCCAGCCAATCAGTACTCTTTCTCACCCAGTATAAATTGTCACTCCCTTGGAGATTTGGCATTCTTGTGATCTGTCCTGATGGGTGCAAGGGAAAAGGCTTCGACAGCATTCCTCTACTTCAAGCAATAAAACAAAATTGTTCAAAGAAAAAAGGCAGACAAACATTTTTGGGCTGCAATTATTTCCTGTTGGGTTTTTCTCTTTATCGCCGTACTTGAGATGTCTGTCATAACTTCTTGTAAGAACACAAATAAAATCACACAACCTGATAGAAACAGAATGACTGACTGCTCTGCGTGGTGCTGCCCCTGCAAGATGATTGCCTTTTGGGAAGACGCAGCCAGTTCCGGCTGGAGCATAACAAATACTCGCTCAGTCTGTAGTGCTCCTGCTGTGACCTTCCACTTGCTGCAACTACATCACTGTGTGCATGGGCAGAGCTCAACAGCAACAAATGGGTCTATCAGCTGCCACATCATTGCACCACCCAGATAAAATAATGGGCAGCAAATGATAGACCATTCAAAAGAAACTACTCTCCCAGTCGCCTGTGGACAGTGCTCTGCGTAAACCATTTGTATTGGGAAGTACTAGTCAAACTTGGGGACAAACTAAAAAATGAACCCCACAGCACACGTTATCTTTTATTAAAAAAAGACATGGTCTTATCACCTCTGTCAATGCTGTTAGTAATCTTTGTGCCTGTGCCCTGAGATCCCTCAGTTTCTCGATCCCCTTCATACACTATCCTGATTTGGAACAATATCACCTGCACAACTTCCAGGTACATCCTCCCTGACAGACATAAGTGACCCCACACCGTATGGTCTGCAGTGTTTCAAAGCAGCAGCTTCTCCACAGCAATTAGCCCACGTCCTGTGAATGAATGAAAAATAAAGCAGTGCCTGACTTGCCTTTTTCTCCTCATCAAAACATATTCATACCATCTACATCAATTTATTTATTAATTACATACCCAATCTGCATGATTACTAGTGGCTGTTTACTCTTTGTAAAATTTACTATTGAACCTTCCATAGCGTTACCCCAGAACACGAGGGCAGATTGTTTATCACACTGCATTATTGATGCTGAAGTGATATCTAGTGGTTGAAATTTGCAACTGCAAGTAACACTATGAATGTGGGAAATGCTATCAGGTCACCTGGAGCCTCCACAGAATGGTGATGCCCAAATTAGGAACTGGAAAATACTTACCTATAAATAGATTCATCATGATTGGTCTCTGCTGAGCTCTGCATGTGAGGAGTCAACCTCTTCCTTTCTATAATTTGTAACAACACACTGAGTAAGCACAAGGCATATCAACTGATTGTGTTGATTGGGTACCCATTTTTCTTGAAAACGTTGTAGACATTTTTCTTTTGCTTTTTGTGGTTCTTGGGTGCTGCAGTGTGAAGGAGCTTGTTGAAATAATGTCTCGATGCAGCTCCATTTGTGGGTGTTGGAATGATTATCTTAAAGTATGCTGGTCTACAAGGAAATGTTATTACTAATGTTGATTCCCAATTCGGGCGCTATACTAACTACCTTTTCGGATGTCCACATTGATGTTGCTTAGCCTTTACATTCTGAAACGACTCGTCCCAGACTGGGTGCCAGTAGTCGTAAAACACTCCGTCCTTCCATTTCACATCCACAAGCTACCAATCTTAAAATCACCAATCAGACACTAAACAAACCATCAGAAAACAAATTGCAGTTACCCAGAAAACCAACTGCAGAGTGTATCATCAGAAAAAAAGACAGGCACTGTTTCAATAAAAAAAATTTCATTCCAAGAGTAGGAAATGATGGATCGCTGTGTTAGATTCCCTATGGTGTGGTAACAGGCCCTTCGGCTCAACAAGTCCATACTGACCCTCCGAAGAGCAACCCACCCAGACTCTCTCCCCTACATTTACCCCAAATACTACGGGCAATTTAGCATGGTCAATTCACCTGACCTGCACATCTTTGGACTGTGGGAGGAAACCCACGCAGACACGGGGAGAATGTGCAAACTCCACACAGACAGTTGCCCAAGGCGGGAATTGAACCTGGGTCCCTGGTGCTCTAAGGCAGCAGTGCTAACCACTGAGCCACAGTGCCGCCCAAATCCTGGGCTCCTATCATTTAGGCAGCTTGATCCCACCATATTATTTTCCTAGGTGTTTCTCTGAGGGCACTAGGTTAAAAAACCTATGGACACAAAACAATGACAATCTGGTGTTGTCCCTGTGAGCATATTGACACCAAATTGTCTCAACTAGAACAACAGCCTATATGTCACTACAAAGTCCAATATTCCTTTACTGGTTTTAGTGGTCAAAATATCTGATGATGTGCCTACCAGGTTGATACCAACTGATGTAAATTGGATTCTTTGGCAGAATGTCCCATGCAGTTGGTACATTGTGAGGTTCTGATGAAAGGTTACTGAGCTGAAACATTAACTCTTTGTGGGCGGCATGGTGGCACAGTGGTTAGCACTGCTGCCTCACAGCGCCAGAGACCCGGGTTCAATTCCCGCCTCAGGCGACTGACTGTGTGGAGTTTGCATGTTCTCCCCGTGTCTGCGTGGGTTTCCTCCAGGTGCTCCGGTTTCCTCCCACAGTCCAAAGATGTGCAGGGTCAGGTGAATTGGCCATGCTAAATTGCCCGTAGTGTTAGGTAAGGGGTAAATGTATGGGTGGGTTGCGCTTCGGCGGGGCGGTGTGGACTTGTTGGGCCGAAGGGCCTGTTTCCACACTGTAAGTAATCTAATCTGCTGCCTGACCTCCTGCTGTAAATTTCCAGAGTTTTACAGTCACAGAGTTGTATCGCACGGAAATAGAGCCTTCAGTCCAACTCACCCATACTGACCAGATACCCTTCGGAAAAGCGCAGCAGGTCAGGCAGCATGTGAAGAGCAGGAAAAATCGACGTTGCGGGCAAAAGCCCTTCATCAGGAGTCATCTCCCCAGGCAAAAAGAACATGCCCATTTAAAAGGGATCTCTCAGCCAGTCCTAGAAAGGTCAAATCCAAACCTCTGTTTCACACCTGCTTTCGCTGCCTCACCCCAGTTAAACATCCCATGGTTGTTACCATCTGGCATTAGACCAGTTTCTAACCCTCTCACCAGCCCAGGCTTCAAATCAACCTTCCTCACACGTTAAATACCAGATCACAGCAACATAGCAGTCTCCATCAGAGTTTCTCCCAAAGGTATTCAATGAATTACAGCCAACTGCTTACTCGAGGTAGAATGAGAGAAATATCTCACTTGCTATTCCAAACTCACTGAAAACAGTTCAAGTGATCAACAAGATCACTATTTATAATGTACCATCTGTCAGAAGTTAGCATTTCCTTAACATTATCATTTACAATATTCAAATTAACAAGCTATTCCCCACAATAACAACCAGCCTGCTCCTCATCATCATCAGTGGGTAACTTGGATAAGAACTACCAGCCAGACTTGGAGCTATGCAACATAGTTGGCTGAATGTGGGGCATGAAGCAGAGTTGCTCAGCTTTTACAAGATACTTTGCATCATTTCCTATCGGCCATCGGTTATAATGCTCAAAATGTTTAAAGGTCACACGTTTTCAGCTTCGAGAAATACAGAAAACTGGATATTTCAATTAAATAGAGCATTTCTGCTGTTCCCAAGACATCTGTATCTATCATATTTTCAAGTGAATTCCTTAGTCTTAGGGCAAGCTGAGATTTCCACTATATTCATTCATGAAGGTTTTACCATTAGACTACGTCACCTATCATAGAACTGTTATTAACAAGATGGCGCTGAAGAGTGGCAATTTTCATTCCAGTGGTAGTAGTGCAGTAAGGTAGACTCATGCCTGGCCACCAGGCCTATAGCAGGGCACTTAACAAGGATTGTAAAGTTGGACACTTTCTGTATTTCTTCATTTTTCTTCTTTTATATTCAATGTTTTGGATTTTTTTTCTTTGTGTTTTAAGATAGTCTGAGTGGGTGACTCTATGCAACACTTTTCACTGTATTCTGTAAAAAGATAGATGTGACAAGAAATAAATCAAATAAAATAGCAACTTGCAGGCCTTTTCTTGTAAATTGCTAAGCACAATCATCTCTGAAGCAGTCAATCCTCAGCCTCCCTCGCATCCTTACTGTTTAATTTCTGTTCATGCCCGAATCACACTTGATATTCTATATGCAAAAAGTAGAGTTCATGTGAAACAGAAGTTCTGTTTCCTCTGAAACAGTTGGTCTGGTCTTTACAGTAAGTTTGAAAAATAATGTTGAAAACCACTGTCATAGACAGGGAAATGTTCTTAATTATGGTGGCAAAGAAGACACCTTACTTTTCCAATTGCAATAATTGCCACAGCTTTTGTAGTTGCTTACATCATTGCACTGTGCTCTCAGGCACATGAGGTCTCAGTCTCCCCTTACTGGACAGGTCAGAAATACATCTGGAGGATGCTAGAATTGGAAAATAAACCATTGTGGGCTAACAGCTCAAAACAGAAACTTCAAAAACAATCATGAAATACAGAATCTGTGAGCAACACCTCCAGATAGGATGGCATGGATATCACCATCGACCTCAGAACCAGTATTAGTGTTCTCAACTCCACACATTGCAGTGATTCAAGACCAAATGACCAGGAGGCTGGGACCACATATGCCTATTATAACACCAATTGTACTTGGAAGGGAACAGCCAATGTGTCACGGAAGTAGGATTTCTACATAAAATCCAGAGTCTAGATTAGAGTGGTGCTGGAAAAACACAGCAGTTCAGGCAGCATCAGAGGAGCAGGAAAATCGATGTTTCGGGCAAAAGCCCTTCATTAGGAATCGATTTCCCTGCTCCTTGGATGCTGCCGGAACTACTGTGCTTTTCCAGCACCACCCTAATCTAGACTCTGGTTTCGAGCATCTGCAGTCATTGTTTTTACCTATAAAATCCAGAGTGCCTCTTTAAAAGACACAAATTTAATAGCTGCAACAAAAACAGAAATTGCTGGAGAAACTCAGCAGGTCTGGCAGCATCTGCGGAGAGAGAAAAAAAGAGTTAACGTTCAGGTCCAGTGATACTTCTTCAGAACTGATTGTAGCTTGGAAAACGTTGGTGGGCATGCTGAAGATGGATGGATGGAGCAGAGAGACAGAGCAAATGAGAGTGCAAATGGGTAATGGTGTCACCTGAGAGAAAGATAGGCTGATGGGGACCATTAGTGAGTGAAAATGGGTTGGCTGTGGTGAAAGCTGCCCGTGAGACATTAACTGTTTCACCCTCCACAGATGCCGCCAGACCTGAGTTTCTGCAACAATCTCTGTTTTTGTTTCAGATTTCCAGAGATGCAGATCTTTCTTTTATTGTTTAATGAATAAATGCTACATAGGACTGGTCAAAAGGAGTCTAGGGAACATCCTGATGGACAATCTCCCAAGCTGTCTTTTGCCTTCTGGACACATGCTTCATCAGTGGCTGCAGCATGGACACCAGCCTACTTAATGAAAATAGGAGAAAGTGAGGACTGCAGATGCTGGAGACCAGAGCTGAAAATGTGCAGCAGGTCAGGCAGCATCCAAGGAGCAGGAGAATCGACATTTCGGGCATGAGCCCGAAACATTCCTGAAGGGCTCATGCCCAAAACGTCGATTCTCCTACTCCTTGGATGCCGCCTGACCTGCTGCGCTTTTCCAGCAACACATTTTCATACTTAATGAAAATACATATAAAGATGATCTTCAAGTGTGGAATATCATATGGGCTGGAACATGAGACGTTGCAAAGGATTGGGTCCGATAGCATTGCCTTGCCGCCCATAGTTCCTGTGGTTCCATGCAGGCCAAAGTCTAATTTATACATCTCAGTTGTATTGTCAAGAATAACTATTCTCTGATTGAGCTAATTTGTTCTGCACTGGCAGTTTTCCACATGGTTTTGCTTATCGCTGCCAAGATTTCTCACTATTCCAGAAATCCTGGAATGCAGATAAACCACGTCTCCCTTTTAAACTTCAAACTGTCTAGTTAAATTCCTCCCTTCTCTACCTGCATCAGTTGTAAGCAGTTCACAGATGCTTTTGTTAACAAGATCGAGTCCGTCATTCAGCTGTCACCTTTCCCTTTGCCTACCAAACCAGACTTCCAGTGTTGGCATCTTGCCCTCATTTCCCCATTGCAATTCATGCCACTTTCAAGTTCATCTTGTCCTGCTGCTCCAATTCTACCTCCGCACCCAATTTTCCTTGTAGTCCTCAAGCTGATAGGGTTAACAATTCCCCCTCAAGTACTGTGTCCCTACCTTTCAAATTTGCCTTTACTTTCACTGCTTCAATTTATTTTTGGAATTCCTCCAATCAGGTTTTTAATCTACATTTCAGCATGAAGTATCCTTAAAGTAACTAATGATATTTGCTATGGCTGTGAATTTAATAAACCTGCCCTCCACAACTTGGACATGATTGTTCATATTATCTTTACTCACCACCTTCAGGCGGCTCGGCGGAAGCGTACACACCCAGTTCCATTTTTCTGTTTAAAATCTCAGCCAGAGAATCACCTGCAATGGCTTCTATTCCTGCTTTCACACGGATTGCCAGAGTCTAAGGGTCTATCCTCAACCTCCCTCATGTCTCAACAGCAGCCTGGCTCTCAGAGCCAGTGTGCTAAAGTTAGCGTTCCACACAAGAGAACTCGCAACAGCACTCCCCTTCAGCATTTCAATGCTTCGGATCTGTCATGGATTGACAATATGTGCCATATTTTGTCAGACCAAAGCCATCTTCACCACAAGCATTGCCCTCCAGCCACCAATTCCATTTCTCTCTCTCTGCGACTTGGAGACCGAACTAAACTGCTCCCATACCATGTCATTGCTTCTAATCGGATCCTCTGTCAGGAACACCGATTCCAACTCCGCAGTGTCAGGTATCCAACTCTACCTCAGCTCATCTCTTGTTACCTCATCCATGCCTTTGTTACCCTTAGACTTTATTATTCTAATGCTCCTCTTGCCAGTTACCCACCTTGCATTCTCTATTAGCCCAAGCATAGCCTAAAGCCTGCTGCCTACATTCTCAACCTGCTTACACATCACCCTCTGTTTGCTGTTCTACAGTGTCTTAATACAGCAATGTATTAGTTTTGAAGTTCACAGGATTAGGGCCTCACCTCTCCCCGTCTCTGCAACCTCCTTCAATCCCAAAGCTTCTCCAAGATCTACATTTCTTCAGTTCTGGCCTTCTGCAAATTTCTGATTTTCTTCATCCTGGTTTTGGCAGGTGTGTTATCAACCAGCTAGACTCCAAGATCTGGAATGCTACTTAAAATCACTCTGACCAAGTCTTTGATCACCAGCCAAATACTTTGTGCCTTGATGTCAAGTTCAGTTTGATAGCACATCTAGGAAGTGTCTAAGAGGCATATTCATGTGAATGCAATTCTTGTTAGGCTTGGTTTCCTCCTTTTTCTGTGGATCAATCTCATGTTCAAACCTGTGTATACCAGTCTGTCTGAAGTTGCTCCAAAGTCAAAAGATGTAACGTGCACTGACTTTCGCAATCACAAAGTTCCATCAATCTACCAGATGTGAACTTGCTTCTATGACATTGCATTCTTACCAATGAAAATGAATGAACACCAAAAATTGCATGTTTTTCTACAAATTTTATTTTTAGTATTAATTAGAAAAAAAGAGTCCAAAACCTCAAATCTCCAATTGTATCAGACTCTACTGTTAGGCACTTTCAGAAATGTTTAGCCTTTTGTCAGACTTTCTTCTTTTAATACTGTAGTAACAAGCCACAGAATTCACTATCAGTCATGCTGTTTTGAGAACCATTAGTGAGTTGGGTTCTTTCAATTTGGCAGTTGTCACAATGTATTGAACAGTTGTGGTTGTGGCAATGCACACAGAAAAGGCAGCAGCTACACAAGCTCACGTGAGAGAGTAACTTCACAGGCTCTCCCCCAACCAAAATAATACCTCATTGTGGCCAAGTTCAAAAGTCTCACACCATAACTGTGTGGACACCATAATGGTGTGGCTCACTATCTAGTACCACGCACACTTACCCCAGTACATTTCACTCTTGTGCCATTACGCCCAAGCACTATATAATGTGGTGACTGCAGTGTGCCTAATGCAGTGCAGTTTAAGGTAACAAGGTGCAGTACAGTGATAGGTTTGCAATGCACAACTACATGTGTAGGTTGAATGGAATGCAGAGTGGTTCAGCTATATGCACAGAAGTGCAACTGTAGACCATGCTTGGGTATAGCTGGTGCGGGGTATAGAAATCAGATGCTACACAGATTAGGTATGGTGATGTTGCTGATTCATCCACAGAGGATGCATTCTACAAAAGACATGAAGCATTGATTCGAAGTAGACGGCACTTTCTAACATTCATGCTAATAAACTTTGAAAATAAATAGGTTTCTCAGGTACTGAAGGCCATAGGATTGTGCCATTCTGATTAGCATCTGCAGGCCCAATGAAAATACCATTCTTTCATTATACTGCTGGGAAACTCTGCTTAGTGTGTACAAGCCAGTTCACACACCAAACATTCCATTCATTTTATTTGCAGAAGCCTTACTTGAACTTGGGAGTCAGTGAAGCAGTTAACAGTGCATTTCAAATAAGACTGGGAATGCACTGTTGTGACTACAACACAAACAAGGAACCCACAGAGAAGTTCCCAATGCAAAACAAATCACAACGTTCCGATGAATTGGGTCGAGTGTGTCTTAATGCAGGCCTGAATCCAGCAACACTCTTGGGTGATTACAGTCAAAGAAACAAACCAGAATAATCAGTAAGCTCTTACTGCTGCTTTCAAGGTGCACACCAGTCAGAGGCGATTCTCTCAAAGGCTAACAACAAAAAAAAAAATCACACTGATCACAAATGAGGAGGAGGCTGCAGTCTCATTATCCCAGAGCCTGCCACTGCCAGTCAGAACTCCAGACTGTTAGTACAAACAATAAAAAGTTCTTTTTTTCTTAAAAAAGGACAACTATATCAACTTCTCTCCTGAATTCTAACAATGCAATCTGCCACAGTTACATAATATACAAAAAAAAAGGCATCAAGCAAAACATCCCACAGCCCCGCTCACCCAGTACAGTACATAATGTCCATAAGAAGAGACAAGCAACGGGCAGAGCAAATCGCATCCTAGGGAGAGTCCAGATTCCACATTAGAGGCAGCTAGTTTGTCTTCTGATCTGCTATTCAAGTACTGAAGTGTGTAGAGAGAGAGAGAGAGAGATGATGTATCACGGTTTCTTGAAAAATATATGAAAGCAGCATCGACCCTGCTTGCATGGTGGGCCGACGGCAAGGACAAGGAATTCCCCGACATGGGATTCCGCAGTTGCTCTGCCATATCAATGCAGACTGGGATACATGATTCCAATTTGTGGGGAGGCAGGGGAAGGAGGGAGGAAGGAAGGAGGGGAAGAAAAGAGCTGAGGGCTAAAGAAAAGGAGATCCTAGCGATTACTCTTCATTGCATCTTTGGCTGCCAGAATCAGCGGTGTCAAACTAGATAAGGGCTTGGCCAGCTTCAGGAACGGATGCTGCAAGAAAGAGAGAGAGATAAACGTATGAGCTCACAGACACAGATTGTAGTCAACTCAAAATAGCACCAGGTACCACACCATATAAGGACTAGGAGCAGGAGCAGGCCACCTGACCCTTTGAGCCTGCTCCACCAATCAATAAGATTGTGGCTGATCTTTTCATGGCCTCAGCTTCACTCACCCACCCTCTCACCCCACAATTCCTTTGCTGTTCAAAAAATTCTTAGGTTTAAAAACATTTTCTGAGGAAGCCTCAACCCACTTTACCGGACAGGGAATTCCATAGATTTACAACCCTCTGGGTGAAGATGTTCCTTCTCAACTGAATCCTAAATCTGCTTCCCCCGAATTTTGAGGCTATGCCCTCTTGTGCTAGTTTCACTTCCCTGTGGAAACATCCTCTCTATGTCTATCTTATGTATTCCCTTTACAATTTTATACGTTTCAAAAGACTCCCCTCTCATTCTTTTTAAATTTCAATGAAAATAATCCCAGTCGACACAGTCTCTCCACATAAACCAACCCCCCCTCAACTCCGGAATCACAGTGAAACTCCTCTGCACCCCCTCTGCTGCCAGTACATCCTTTCTCAAGTAAGGAGACCAAAACTGCACGCAGTGTTCCAGAAAAGACCAATAAGAACTTCCAGTTGGTACGTTATTTGCAAAACACAGCAGCTGGTCTTCACATTGAGAAGGAACAAGTGTGATGACCCCAGCTAATGGTGATGTTGGAACCCAGACAGGGGCCTGCTTTGATAAGACTGTAAAAGTTGTTTTGTTTTTGTTTGCCATGGTCAGTCACCAAATGCAGGCACAAGAAGCAAAAAGACTTTGACCAGAATTACTTTGAAATGGTCTCATTATAAATATCAAAAAGAATCAACCCTTTACCCTCAACAATAACCTCACAGATAGATAGTTAAATCTCATGGCGACCCTGTCTCCATATTAAAATCTTTTATTCAGTTGCCACTACTAATTGATTTCTGGATCTTTTTCTAAAAAACAGACTTTGAAGTAACTTCAGAGCAAGTATAGGGGTTTTTGATCCACTAAACTTCTGAGTGTGTTTTCTGGCTAATCTTTTAACTAGTTTAGCACTTCATCCTCAGAATGTCCAACACCCATAAGCCCAGATTCTGGCTTTTTGCACCTTTGTCTCCCACTGTCATTGGGTCGTTGGCCTGTCCAGAACTAGAGGACATAGTTTAGGGTGAGCGGGAGACAATATAAAAGGGACCCAAGGGGCAACCTTTTCACACAGGGAGTGGTGTGTGTATGGAATGAGCTGCCAGAGGATATGGTGGAGGCTGGTACAATTGCAACATTTAAAAAGCATTTGGATGGGTATATGAATAGGAAGGGTTTGGAGGGATATGGGCCGGGTGGTGACAAATGGGACTAGATTAGGTTAGGATATCTGGTCGGCAAGGATGGGTTGGACTGAAGGGTCTGTTTCCCTGCTGCATATCTCTATGACTATATCCATGGACAATGTGGGGAAAATGGCATCAAGGTAGTTAGCCAAGATCTATTTGAATGGCAGAGCCCCCTTGAGGTGCCGAATGGATTGCTCTTATTTCTGGAGTTCACCTCGCTGAGACTGGTAGGGTGGTAACTAGCAGAAATGAAAACACAAATTGCTGGAAAATCTCAGCAGGTCTGGCAACATCTGTGAAGAGAAATCAAAGTTAACATTTCAGGTCCAGTGACCCTTCCTCAGAACCTTTCCAGCAACTTCTGTTTTTGGTTCTGATTTGCAGCATCCGCAGTTCTTCTGGTTTTTATTTGGGAACGAGCAGAGTTGTTTTGCTTTTCGCCGAAAGACATACCTGGGCAATTTACCACATTGCCAGGTTGATGTCATGTCGTAGCTCTAACTGGCAAAGTTTGCCTAGTGGCATGGTGATCTCTCATGGTGCCCAGTTTTGAGTTGTTAGATCTATTTGAAGGCTGTCCCATTGTAGCATGGTGATAGTGCCACAATATGATGGAGGGTATTCTCAATGTGAAGACTTCATCTACAAAAAGACATTGGGTACTCCCAGTGATACTGGCATGGATGGATGCATCTGTAACAGGTAGATTGTTGAGGACAAGGTCAAGTAGTTCTTTTCCCCTCCTCTCGTTAGCTTTTTACCAATTGCTGCAGACAGAGTTTAGCAGCTGTGTTCTTTCGACCTCAGCCAGTTTGGTCCATGGTGCTGCTACTGAGCCATTTTAGCAATGGGCATTGAAGACCCCATCCAGGGCACAGTTTGTACCCATACCACCTACTGTGCCTCATCCAAGTGGTGTACTAATTCATCAGCTGGGAGGAGAGGTTCTGAGGTTAGGTAAGCACGTGGCAATTTGCAGATTTTCTTACCCATGTTTGATCTGATACCAAAACATTTCCTGGGGTCCAGCGTCAATGCTGAGGACTCCTAGGGCAACTCTTCCCTTACTCTATACGACTGGGGCATTGCCTCTAAGGTCAGATTCCAGGAGAATCACTGCATTAGGCTGTTGCTTGATTAGTCTGTGGGAAAGCACTCCCAATTTTGGTACACAGTCCCACAGGTTGGTAAGGAGGTGGTTACCAGGTTGACGTGGCTGTGCATGCAGTCATCATTTCTGGTGACTAGAGTGCTGTGGAGATCCATTCAGTTCAGACTTTGTAACGATAGGGTTTGAGTGGCTCACTGAACCATTGCAGAGAACAGTTTAGAGTCAAACATGTTGCTGCAGGTCTGGAATCACATACCAGGCCAGATCAGGTCAGGGCAGCAGACCTCCTGCCCTAAAGGACATTAGTGAACTGGGTGGAGTTTTACAACATTCAACATATTCAGCTGGGAGGATTAGGCTGGCTTTTTATTTTCAGAGTTCACTGAATTCTAATTTCACCGCAATGGTGGCATTTGAAGCCACAGCCCCAGAATACTAGCCTGGAGTTCTGAATTACTAGACCAGCAACATTACCACTATGCCACCACCTGCTGTGATTGTTAGAAATTCTCATGCAACCCTTGAACAGAGAAACCACAACATTCTGGAATTAGAAGATGAGAGATAATCCGTACCTGCAGCAACTCTTTCCCAGATCCTCGTTTTTCGACATCCATCTCCAAGCAGCGGTTGAGAAAATCACGGAAGATCGAGGAGAGCTTCTCTGGATTCTGCAGCTCTGGAGTACCATTAGTGGCAATCAGGTACAAGGCCTGCAATGATGGCAGATAAATGAAGCAAAGAGTTGAGAGAGATCCAAGCTAACAATAAAAATGCCATGCCTGTTCCTCGTATTTACCAGGACTCCAATATGCTATGATCCAAAGTACATTTCCACCTAGGTCCTTCTGTTCCTGTACACCCTCTAGAATTGTGCTATTTATGTTATACCATCTGTCAACGTTCTTCCTGCCAAAACGCAGAATTCCACACTTTTCCCGAATTGAATTGCCAGCTATCTGCCTATGCCACCAACCTGTCAATTTCCTTTTGGAGTTATTCACTGTTCTCCTCCCAGTTTACAAAACGTTCAAGTTTCACGTCGATAAACTTGGAAACTCTCCCCTGCAAACTAAGGTCTCTATTTTCAGGACACATCAGGAAAAGAAATATTGATTCCTGGGGAGCTCGACTACAAACCTTCCTCCAGCCCCAAAAAAATCCATTAACCATCATTCTCAGCTCCCTGCAGCCCAGCCAGATTTGTATACACATTGCTACTGCCCATAACTTATAATTTTCAGCACAATTGAGGGGAGTGGTCTTGTGTAAAAACATCTTCTGGAAGTTCACATACACCATATCAACAATGTCAGCCTCATCGAGTCTTTTACCTCATTAAAAAACGGCAGCAAATTAATTCATCACAATTTCTCCTTCAAAAATCCATGATGACCTTTTCTTATCAACCCAGCTTTTCTTATGCGACCACCAACACCATCCCAAATAATTGTCTCTAGAAACACTGAACTGAAACTGATCGGTCTAGAATTTGTTGGGCACACCCTGTTGTGGTAAGAATGCAAGGAGGCTTCACTGCAACTGAAACAAATTGAGCGTGGGGGCAAACATAGCAGATGGAGTGCAGCAAAGGTTCACTGGGCTGATATCAGGGATGGCAGGGCAATCCTATTTAGGAGAGATTGGTGCAACTGAGCCTGTACTGACAGGAGTAGAGAAGAATGAGATGAAATCTGATTGTAATGTACAAATTTTTAACTGGGCTGGACAGACGAGATGTGGGAGGTGGGTTTTCCCTGACTGGGGAGCTTAGAACCATGGATCAAAGTCTCAGGATACAGCGCAGGCTATTTAAAACCGAGAAGAGATATTTCTTCACTCAGAGGCTGTCAAACTGTGGCCACAGAAGGCTGCAGAGAAGTTGCTAAGTATATTCAATAAAAAGATTGATAAATTTTACGATATTAAAGACATCAAGGAGTATGAGGAGAAAGTGGGACGATGGTGTTGAGGTGAATGACCATTTAAATGGCAGAGTAGGTGGAAGAGCTGAATAGCCTACTCCTGGCCCTAGTTTCAATGTTTATGCTTACTGCTTTTCTGGGACAATTGCAGGACATTCTACAGTATTCTAGGGAAATAAAGATAAGGCTGGTAACCCTGTAATTTCCACTCTCATTTCCTTCAATACCCTTGGATGCATCTCATCAGGTCTCAGTACTTTGTCAACCGCATGGACGGAGAGTCTATCCAATACTGCTACCTTTCCAATTTTGAACCGTTTTGGTGATGGGTTTTTTTTTGCTTTGTCATCTTGGCTTGGGTACATCTACTTGCAAATCTCTTCATTTAATACCTCAACCAAACCCCCTGCCAAAGTGCACAAATCTCCTTTTTGGTCCCTAAAATTTTACCACTTTACCATTTATGTGCTTAAAGATGAATTTAGGATTCCTCTTTACGTTCACTACAAGGCTTTTCTCATAATTCCTCTTTGCTTCTCTAAAATGCCTTGGCACTTTCCCTCTAATTTCTGTGTTCAGCTTGGTTTCCATTTGCATTTGCGACCCAACACATGCCGTAAGCACCTTTGTTTTTGCTTAGTCTTAATTTCCATCTCATAAGAAATCAGAGCAGGAGCAGGCCATTTGACCACTCAAGCCTGCCCTGCTATTCAGCAAGATCATGGCTGATCTGCTCCAGACCTCAGCTCCGCTTTCATGACAGCTTCTCATAGACTAGGAGAAAGTGAGGACTGCAGATGGTGGAGATCAGAGCTTTAAAATGTGTTGCTGGAAAAGCGCAGCAGGTCAGGCAGCTTATGCCCGAAACGTCGATTCTCCTTCGATGCTGCCTGACCTGCTGCGCTTTTCCAGCAACACATTTTTAAGCTTCTCATAAACCTCAAATTTCAACCAAGTTGAGAACAAATTGTATGGATGGAGGATTCCAAGCAATACTGGCAACTTGAAACACTGATCACACCCCTCCATGGCACTAGCCATTAGCAATGAAGCAGATTTGATTGGAAATGACTGCCCAGGTTCTATAAAGTGCAGGCTTGGCCCCCAGAAGCCCAATTTAAAGAAAATGCCAACCAAATTTGAGAGATCTTGGTTCACACTTCAAGGGAATGTAGAGTAGATTGTAAGAATGCTCAGTTGGAAAATGATCTGCAATCCTTTAGCTAGGCCTACAGACAAACAACCCCCACAGTCCTCCTAAATGGTTTCTAATTCTCCATCAGTTTTTCCAACACCAGTTGTCTCCACTACCTCCCTGTACAGTCTTTTCACTATATTTATATTCCTCTGATTAATCCAAACTGTGCACATTAATCTTGTTTAGACCTCCAACAATCATCACTAGTCATGGAGTGGCACGGTAGCTCAGTGGTTACAGTGCTGTCTTACAGCGCCAGGGACTCTGGTTCGATTCCATGCTCAGGTGACTGCCTGTGTGGAGTCTGCACATTCTCCCAGTGTTTGTGGGGGTTTCTGCTGGATGCTCCGGTTCCCCCCCCGCAGTCCAAAGATGTGCAAGATAGGTAGACTGGCCATGCTAAATTGCCCATAGGGTCCAGAGATGCATTAGCCATGGGAAATGCAGGGTTACAGGAATAGGGTAGGAGGGTGGATCTGGGCGGGATGCTCTTTCGAGGGTTGGTCTGGGCTTATTGGGCCAAATGGCCTGTTTCCACACTCTGGGATTCTATGATGAATCCAAGCAATGGAGTCTTCCCCCCTCCCGCCACCCCCAATCCAATACTGGTTGATTCCAGCTTTGCTGGGACTCCTTGATGCCACACTCAGTTGTGGCATTAATATGGGTGTCACTTTCACTTCACTGCTGGAATTCAGCTCTTTTGTCCTTGTCAGAACCCTAAAGCGATGACACCTTTGTTTTGGAATATGAACAAAGCTAGCACATTGAAGAGACTTGACTACTTTTAATAATAGCATTAGACCATGAAATACAAGCTCGTCAATCACTTCATACCTTGAATACCTTCAGCCTGGGACCATTTAGTTCAGACTCTGCATGTGCAATGAAAATTGAGAGATTGAGGACTCACCCTCAGTGGATTCTCGTTTAGGTAAGGGGGCTCGCCCTCCACCATCTCAATGGCCATGATCCCCAGTGACCAGATGTCAACCTTGGGGCCATACGCTTTCCTGGTGACCACTTCGGGTGCCATCCAGTAAGGTGTGCCCACCATGGTGCTGCGCTTGCTCTGCTCTGGTGTGATCTGGGCACAGAACCCAAAGTCAGCTATACGGACACAAAACAAATATGGCATCAACAGAGTGTTTACAAAGCTTCAACAATGAAACTAGCACAAATGTGACAGACTTTAGAAAATTATTGGAAGTTCAACTTGGATCGTTTTCACATGAGGTGGATAGTACACCCTATTGTTTCCTCTGTAGATGGGGTTTAAGCACAAAGAGTGAATATAGGCACTGGGTAGGGCTACACATAAAGCTCATAACATGTCACTAGATTCAATCCGGAGACCCTAATGTTTTGGGAGATTAGGGTTCAAAATGGGTATCAACATGGATTGAAATTTGAATTCAAGAAAATCTCAGATTAAAAGATAGTCTAATGACAACCATGTACCATTGCTGATTGACATTAAAACCCACCTAATTTACATTTTTAAGCAATCTAGTCTACAATCTGAGACAGCACAGTGGCTCAGTGGTTACCATTGCGGCCTCACAGCGCCAGGGACCTGGGTTGAATTCCACTGTCTGTGGAAAGTCTGCACATTCTCCCAGTGTCTGCGTTGGGTTTCCCCTGGGTGCTCAGGTTTCCTCCTACGGTCCAAACATGTGGATTTGCAATGCTAAATTGCCGGTAGTGTCCAGGGTTGCGTAGGTTAGGTGGATTAGCCATGGGATATGCAGCATTACAGGGACAGGGTAAAGGGATGCGTCTGGGTGGGATCGTCTTCAAAACTTCTGGTCAGTGTCGACAATGGCCAAATGGCCTACTTCCACAGTGTAGAGATTCTGTGAAGTGTAGACCTCCAGACCAATAACAATGTAGTTGACTCAACTACCCTCTAAAATGTATTAGAAGAGCCAATCTGCTCAAGGGCAACGAGGGAGTAACAAATGCCAGCTTTGCCAGCCCACATTCCATCTAAGAACATTGGATCAGATGGTGGTCTTTTAGCTTCTTCAGTCAGCCAATAAGATCAAGGCAGATCTGTAACCCAACTCCACAAGTCTATCTTTGGTCCACAGTCCTTAACAATCACTCCTCATAGTTAACTCTGAGTTCAGGTACCATTCTGGGAAATCTAAACTTCACAACCTCCAACGCATGGTACCTAGAGTATTCAGTGACTCTATATGTGGCCCAACAAGAGCTTTGTACAGTGGAAGCACAGCTTCTCTACTGTTATTTTAGTCCTTGAGAAGTAAAAGCGAAAACGTCAATGAACTACTGGCTAACTTGCTGCATGGGACATTTAAATGATCATGCGCTGAGACATCAAACCCTCCACTGCATCCCAAGGCTCTACTGACCTTCACAAATTTTCATCGTTTACAAAGGAGGATTTATTTTAGATTTACAGTTGATACCCTCATATTTGTCTAATTTGAAATCCATGGATTTACCCATTTGCTTAATCTGTTAACATGTATGTGCCTTTATTCTTTCAGCCTCACTTGCTGAAGTCTTGATCTTCATTCAGAACTGCCAAAGTTGGCATCACTGCTTCATGTATCAAACATCTCCTTACACCGGAGAATCAGCTAAATGCCACTTTAATTTTTTTTTCTCAAGTCATGATATTTTGTGTCAGCTATTAACAGTGCAGTTTATGAATTCTGCCTCAGTTTAATCACAGGAGTATGCAAATTTCAGCAGAAGGGTGAAGGTAAAACTCTTACTCACTGAGTTTCACAGATCCATCCATGCCCAGTAGCACATTGTCGCTCTTGATGTCTCGATGAATGACCTGGTTTGCGTGCAGGAACTCCAATGCTTGTAAGCACTGCCAAGAGGAATAATAAAGATTGAGAAGCATTACACCGAGTAAGGAGTTAATTTGTTCAAAGTTCTGAAAAGAAAGGACTGGCAGCAAGATTTTCTAACATGCAGACACAGTCCTATTAGTTTATGCATTTGAAAGAGCAAGCTATGGGGAATACTGACAATATTAGCAGCAGTAATGATGTCTGTGCAAAACCAGTGCTATACTCCAGAGTGAGACTGTTACATCACACAAACATGCAATCTTTTGTTACCAAATTAATCTTCACCCTCCCCCCCCACCATCCACTTGACGACAGACTCCTGACAAGAGTACAGTTTGAAAGGCATCAGTTGCTTTCCAATTCCTGACCTGGGAAGTCACTCGACAAGAGCTTAGGTAGGTTTTTGACCAGCTTCAAAGTTCAGTGGGAGACATCATGACCAAGTCTGAAATTGTCCCCACGTGCTTTCCAGTAAGGGTTAGCTGATAGCAGTCAGGAAGAGGAGTAGAGGCCTGACTGATAATTACCATAATACATGTAGGGAGGCTGAAGACAAGTATAGCAGTTTTAATGCCATGTCAGTTGAGATTAGGCATCAGTCACTATTACCTGGAGCATCAGGGAATGTTTTAGAAGTCATTTGCTTCAAAAGACTGCAGGGTTCTAACTGCTTACAGCATAAGCCCAGGGGTCAGTTAGCTGGATGGCTGGTTTGCAATGCACAGTGACATCAAAAGCACAGGTTCAATTCCTATAATGGCTGATGTTACCATGAAGGGCTCTCCTTCTCAAACTCACCACTCGCCTAAGGCATGGTGACCCTCAGGTAAACCACCACCAGTTGTTTCTCTCTAATGAGAGCGCAGCCCCATGGTCTTCAGCAATTTCCCTGATTTTCAGGGCATATTATTACATTTAAAACTCTCCACTATTTGCATGGCACTGCCACACTTCCACAACCTCTGTCGACTCTGCCTGTACTCTTCACTTCATTACTGCTTCATCTCTCTTTTCCACCATCAGTGGCAGAAAGCCCTCAACATTCACTGACTCTCCCACTTTCTACATTTAAAAGCCTGCTTTGTTAGATTCCAACACTGGATGTTAATGGCATTATCAATGAGTCCTCCAGACTGGGCCTGTCATAGCGTTAAGGGTTTAGATGGAGAGGAATTTGTAAGAGTGTACAAAAACATTTTCTGATTCAGTATGTGGATATACCTACTAGAGCAGGTGCAAAACCTGACCTACTCTTGAGAGATAAGGCAGGGCAGGTGACTGAGGTGTCAGTGGGGGAGCACTTTGGGGCCAGCGACCATAATTCTATTAGTTTTAAAATAGTGATGGAAAAGGATAGACCAGATCTAAAAGTTGAAGTTCTAAATTGGAGAAAGGCCAATTTTGACGGTATTAGGCAAGAATTTTCAAAAGCTGACTGGGGACAGATGTTCGCGGGTAAAGGGACGGCTGGAAAATGGGAAACCTTCAGAAATGAGATAACAAGAATCCAGAGAAAATATATTCCTGTCAGGGTGAAAGGAAAGGCTGGTAGGTATAGGAAACGTTGGATGACTAAAGAAATTGAGGGTTTGGTCAAGAAAAAGAAGGAAGCATATGTCAGGTATAGACAGGATAGATCCTTAAAAAAGAATCCTTAGAAGAGTATAAAGGCAGTAGGAGTATACTTAAGAGGGAAATCAGGAGGGCAAAAAGGGAACATGAGATAGCTTTGGCAAATAGAATTAAGGAGAATCTAAGGGTTTTTACAAATACAGTAAGGACAAAAGGGTAACTAGGGAGAGAATAGGGCCCCTCAAAGATCAGCAAGGCGGCCTTTGAGTGGAGCGGCAGAAAATGGTGGAGTTACTAAATGAGTATTTTGCATCAGTATTTACTGTGGAAAAGGATATGGAAGACGTAGACTGTAGGGAAATAGATGGTGACACCTTGCAAAATGTCCAGATTACAGAGGAGGAAGTGCTGGATGTCTTGAAACACAAAAGTGGATAAATCCCCAGGACCTGATCAGGTGCACCCTATAACTTTGTAGGAAGCTAGAGAAGTGATTGCTGGGCCTCTTGCTGAGATATTTGTACCATCGATAGTCACAGGTGAGGTGCCAGAAGACTGGAGGTTGGCTAACGTGGTGCCACTGTTTAAGGAAGGCGGTAAAGACAAGCCAGGGAACTATAGACCAGTGAGCCTGACCTGGGTGGTGGGCAAGTTGTTGGAGGGAATCTTGAGGGACAGGATATACATGTATTTGGAAAGGCAAAGACTGATTAGGGATAGTCAACATGGCTGTGTGGGGGAAATTATGTCTCACAAACTTGATTGAGTTTTTTGAAGAAGTTCGGGCATAAGCCCTTCCTGAGGACAAAGCAGTAGATGTGATCTATATGGACTTCAGTAAGGCGTTCGACAAGGTTCCCCATGGGAGACTGGTTACCAAGGTTAGATCTCATGGAATACAGGGAGAACTAGCCATTTGGATACAGATCTGGC
>NC_057722.1:6359362-6366248 GCF_004010195.1 Chiloscyllium plagiosum | reverse complement strand
GTCTCCTTCCTATCGGAAAGATGTTGTGAAACTTGAAAGGCTTCAGAAAAGATTTATGAGGATTTTGCCAGGGTTGGAGAATTTGAGCTATAGGGAGAGGCTGAACAGGCTGAGGCTGTTTTCTCTGGAGCGGAGGCTGAGGGGTGACCTTGTAGAGGTTTACAAAATTATGAGGGGCATGGATAGGATAAATAGACAAAGTCTTTCCCCTGGGGTTGGTGGAGTCCAGAACTCGAGGGCATAGGTTTAGGGTGAGAGGGGAAAGATAATAAAAGAGACCTAAGGGGCAACATTTTCACACAGAGGAAGTAGTGGAGGCTGGTACAATTGCAACATTTAAAAGGCATTTGGATGGGTAGATGAATAGGAAGGGTAGGATGTTGCCAGGGTTGGAAGATTTGAGCTATAGGGAGAGGCTGAACAGGCTGAGGCTGTTTTCTCTGAAGCGGAGGCTGAGGGGTGACCTTTGGGTGGGGGTTACCAGTGACCAGAAACTCAACTGAACTTGCCATACAAATACAATGACTACAAAAGCAAGTCAGAAGCTAGGAATACTACACTGAGTAACACTCCCAGACCCTGTCCGCCACCTACAAGGCATAAGTCAGGAGTGTGATGGAAAACTCCCCACTTGCCACAGCTCCAATGATACGAAAAGCTTGACACGAGAGGACAAAGTAGCCTCCCCGATTGATACCACATCCATAAGCATCCACTCCCTCCACCAAGGCTAAGCAGCAGTAATATGTACAATCTACAGAGATGCACTACAGAGCTCCTTAGCACTCAAGTTACTTAGACAGCATCTTCCACACCCATGATTACGTTCAGCTAGAAGGACAAGGGCAGCAAATACATGAAATCACCAGCACCATCTGCAAATTCCCCTCCAAGCCACTTGTTTCCTGACTTGGAAACCATAACTTCACTGTCGCTGGGTCAAAATCCTGAAATTCCCTCCCTTACAGCATTGTGGGTCAAACCACAACACATGGACTGCAGAAGTTCAAGAAAGCAGTTCAACATCACCTTCTCAAGGACAACTCGGGACAGGCAGTGGATGCTGGACAGCCATGGATGGCCACATCTCGCAAGTGAAAATGAACAGCTCTTTGATATTTTCCAAGATGTTCTATAAACACACGCAGTTCTTGGCTTATTTTGAGAATCTCTCATAAGCACATTTTCAAAATCGGAGTGGAAACCATATCCAAAATTCAGGCAACACGAAAAGGAATTTCCTCAGGCTTTTTCAATCCAGTGAATGTGTTTTGCTTTTCCATTCAGTCCAAAGCAGAGTACAAGGCAAAAAAACAAAACTTTCACTGGTGCAAATTTGGGTGACAAGAAAGCTCAGACTCTACTGATGACAGTCAGTTAACAAGGCCTCACAAACAGGGATCATATAGATAGACAGTTGGTTGTAGGCTGGACAAAACAGATGAGAAACACCACACAAGATGTCCCCATGGATCTTTGCAAATGTCAATGTCAAAAATTGCCAAGAGAAAAATTAGTAGCGTAACTGTAAAAACAGTTGCGAATCAAACTCTATTTCAAAATGAGTAACCAAGGAGAGAAACTGACCTCCCCAATGCAGGATTGAAGTTCTGATATAATTGTTCCCATGAACCTACTTCAGGAGCTGGCTAATCTGCCAACATTTGCAATTTCTTTACCCACTACACAAACAAATATTAAATAACTTATACCATCAGTCACCGTACCTATTGGTGACAGCACAAATGATGAATTAGTAGGAGCTGGCAACCCACCCTGGCCAGAAGAGGGAACATATGGGCAAATTGGAAAGGGCTTTTAGTTGTGCACTTACCTCCCTACATACTGCAGCAATCTGTGCTTCATCCATACAAGTTTCTGTAACAACATCAGTCAGTGAACCGCCAGCCAGATATTCCATCACGACACACAACTCATCACCCACCAGGTAACTAGGAGAAAATAAAAGAAAGCTTTGTACTTTACTTGTTTACAAATACAAGTAGGGAAAATTTATCACTAGATAGGTCAACACTAAGTATTGATCCTCTCTACCTTTGTGTGCACTACACAGGTGGGTAGTGAGGTGACAATATAGATTTATCATATTGGAAGGCATCACACCATTGACAATCAGATATTTTCTAACTGCTACTTTAAACATAAACGCTGTGCTTCCACACCCTCTGGAAAGACATTTCTCATCTTGCTCCCATTTGACATCCACCATCCTTGAAATTGTGACCTTGGTTCCAGACTCGAACTCGGGGCAACATCTTACATGCATCTATACTATCTGTCACTTCAAATATTTTGTAGATTTCAATGAGAACATCTGTCATTCTTCAAAGATTCTCTGGTTATCACTCTTTTGGACATGAAGAAAGTTGAAATTTATAATTTATAAATTATAATTTATTAATGACTTGGAAGGGGGAGTCGAAGGGTAGGTCAGTAAATTTGCAGATGATATGAAGATTGGTGGAGTTGTGGACAGTGAGGAGGGCTGTTGTCGGCTGCAGAGGGACTTAGATATGATGCAGAGCTGGGCTGAGGAGTGGCAGATGGAGTTCAACCCTGTTAAGTGTGAGGTTGTCCATTTTGGAAAGACAAATAAGAATGTGGAATACAGGGTTAACGGTAGGGTTCTTAGTAAGGTGGAGGAGCAGAGGGATCTTGGGGTCTATGTTCATAGATCTTTGAAAGTTGCCACTCAGGTGGATAGAGCTTGTAAGAAGGCCTATGGTGTATTAGCGTTCAATCGCAGAGGGATTGAATTCAAGAGTCGCAAAGTGATGTTGCAGCTATACAGGACCTTAGTTAGGCCACATTTCGAGTACTGTGTGCAGTTCTGGTCGCCTCACTTTAGGAAAGATGTGGAAGCTTTGGAGAGGGTGCAGAGAAGATTTACCAGGATGTTGCCTGGAACGGAGAATAGGTCGTACGAGGATAGGTTGAGAGTGCTAGGCCTTTTCTCATTGGAACGGCG
Source organism: Chiloscyllium plagiosum (assembly GCF_004010195.1). Lineage (NCBI taxonomy): Eukaryota > Metazoa > Chordata > Chondrichthyes > Orectolobiformes > Hemiscylliidae > Chiloscyllium > Chiloscyllium plagiosum. The sequence continues at coordinate 6,363,259 of NC_057722.1, read as the reverse complement.
ACTTGATAGAGGTTTATAAGATGATCAGAGGAATAGATAGAGTAGACAGTCAGAAACTTTTTCCCCGGGTAGAACAGAGTGTTAGAAGGGGACATAAATTTAAGGTGAAGGGTGGAAGGTATAGGGGGGATGTCAGGGGTAGGTTCTTTACCCCGAGAGTGGTAGGGGCATGGAATGCGCTGCCTGTGGGAGTGGCAGAGTCAGAATCATTGGTGACCTTTAAGTGGCAATTGGATAGGTACATGGATGGGTGCTTAAGCTAGGACAAATGTTTGGCACAACATCGTGGGCCGAAGGGCCTGTTCTGTGCTGTATTGTTCTATGTTCTATAATTGACCATGGACAACTTTGAGGATTTCTAATGAATATTTAAACTAATTTGAATGAAATGGATATGACAGAAAAGTGAAAGTTGCGGATGTGCCTCGTGAGATAGAAGTGCTGTGGATAACAGGTTTAGCATATAGAAGTACCTTTTGGAGGTGTACAAAATCATGAGGGTGAATAGCTAAAGTCTCTCTCTCCACACACACACACACACCAAAACAAAAGGGGGGGGCCTGGAGGAGAGAGGGAAGAGTCTAAAACTAAAAGTGCATAGGTTTATGGTGAGGGGGGACAGATTTAGAAAGGACTGAGGGGTAACTTCTTCAAACAGAGGTTGGTGCATGTATGGAACGAGCTCCCAGACGAAGGCATCTGGATTGGTATATGATTAGGAAAGAGTCTAAAACTAAAAGTGCATAGGTTTATGGTGAGGGGGGACAGATTTAGAAAGGACTGAGGGGTAACTTCTTCAAACAGAGGTTAGTGCATGTATGGAATGAGCTCCCAGACAAAGGTATCTGGATTGGTATATGATTAGGAAGGGTTTAGAGGGATATGGGCCAAATGCTTGCAAATGGTACTTGGTCAGATTGGGATGTCTGGTCAGCAGGGGCGATTTGGACTAAAGGGCCTGTTTCTGTGCTCTAAAACTCTGACTCTATGATAGAAAGCTAGTTCAAACCAGCCAGCAGAGAAGAGGTTAATGGCTTGGTTTCAGAGGAGGCCATTGCAGCAGAGTAGCATCCAATGAGGAGCTCGTTATTTACCACGCTTTAATGACATGGATGCATTGTCCTAAACAGTAGAGTTGCACAGTTGATTCTGATCACGCCCAGTTACCTGTCCAGGAAGTTGACAATGTTGCTGTTCTTCAGCTCCTTCATCACCAGGATCTCATTGATAATTAGCTCTTTCTTTGGCTGTTTCTGCAGATTGATCTGTTTGATTGCCACCTGCAAGAGAAAACACACAACTTGCAAATACTCGTTCACCATCCCACTGCACCAGTTACAAATACAGGCAAGGCGTGTGCTCCAAACTGATGACAACCTATCCCTCTCTTCTACCATCCATACATTAAATGGAATGATAACAAAAAGGAATAGATGGGTGTTTTCATCATCTCACAGCTTCATTTTGTGAAATGGATGGAAGGAGACTTTGTTGTTTGGCTACCTAAGGGGTAAGAGAACATTTATGACATTTTCTGAAAGGACTTCACAGAAATTTCTCAGAGTTGGAATATCGCAATGAGATTAAACAGTTCTATGGTCACTTTGACTTGGAAGCTTTGTCAAGCTTTGTCAAACTTGCGGGAGCAGCAGGGGGAAGTGACGACGACCAGAGGGACAGCCAGAAGCTGGTGTAGCGCAAGCTTATCTGGGTAGGTTTTTTTTTCCCCTATAAAAGCGTGCAGGAGAGGAACCCGAGACACTACAGAGGTAGTGCCTCCCACCCTCCCTCCTCCTCTAACCGAATAAGACGACCCGTTGTGGTAAGTAGATAAGTGCTGCATTTTGCTTGTTCTATTCTTTAGACCTAGTTTTTTTTTTAAAAAGGTTACTTTTAGAGGGATGGCAGTGAAGGTAAATAGCTGAGGAGGCCTTTAGGTTTTATCAAAACGATGGGAACAATGAAAGGGCAACGGCCAGCTCTCCCAGAACAGGTCTATCCGTTTTGTTTTTAGCTGTAGCATTCAGCGGCTGCTTGGTGTCCCAGGAGGGTTACACGCTTCAATACATGATCCCCAGCTGCTCTTCTCTCTGAGAACTCTTCTAATGTAGTTTCTTTCTGAATTGGATAACTGCACATAAGAATCTGTAATTGAGTTTATCTTTGTGCCAAGCGGTGTTTACCAAAAAGGTCCAGCATCTATTGTTTGTGTTTGTGTTCCAACATATAAACTAACCCAACTGTTCTTTTCTTTGATTGAATTTTAACTAAAGCGTTTGAATAGATTATATTTTGCTTCACACTTCATATCTACGGTTACAGTAAGGAAAAGTTTGGGCTGGAGCAACCTTCTTAAAATACTTTACGGGGATCACTTCTGATCCCTAACTCTCGTAGCTCGGGGCTTCTGACTGACTCCTGTTATTGAAAAGTTAGTGGAGCTGCTGGGGATGGCTTGCTGGAGGTTGTGCTGTGACCCACCTCAGACATTCAGGGAGACCTGAGGATTTGCTGACCCAACTCTGGATGCAGCATGGGGACTGCAGTTACAGCACCTGGGCGTGTAACATGAACAACAAATGGAGCAGAGGCTGCAGAGAGGGGGAGCTCTGAAACCACGGAGTGAGTGTGTGTGGGGAAAGGGATCTGCTGTATCCGTCCCAGGTTCACCAGGAACAGCTAAACCAGGAGCAGAGTGTGAGGGGACCCTGTGAGCGATGTTCTTTCTGGGGAAGGTGGGACCTCTATAAACAGGATGGTCTACACCTGAACCTGAGGGGCACCAGTATCCTTGGCGGGAGGTTTGCTAGTGCTCTTGGCGGGGGTTTAAACGAACTGTGCAGGGGCATGGGAACCTAGACTGTAGGTTTAGGGTGCAGGACCTGGAGTGTAGGGAGGTTAGGAACATGGCATCAATCTCAAAGGAGGGTGCCTGTAAACAGGAAAGTGGCTTGAAGTGTGTATACTTCAATGCAAGAAGTATACGAAATAAGATAGGTGAATTTGCAGCGTGGGTTGGTACCTGGGATTTCGATGTTGTGGCTATTACGGAGACATGGGTAGAACAGGGACAGGATTGGCTGTTGCAGGTTCCAGGGTTTAAATGTTTTAGTAGGGTCAGAGGTGGAGGTAAAAGAGGGGGAGGTGTGGCATTGCTTGTCAAAGATAGTATTACAGCTGTGGAAAGAACGATGGATGAAGACTCGCCATCAGAGGTAGATTGGGCTAAGGTTAGGAATAGGAAAGGTGAGCTCACCCTGTTAGGAGTTTTCTACAGGCCTCCTAATAGTCCTAGAGATGTTGAAGAAAGGATTGCGAGGATGATTCAGGAGAAGAGTGAAAGTAATAGGGTGGTTGTTATGGGGGACTTTAACTTTCCATATATTGACTGGGAAAGCCACAGCTCGAGTTCGTTAGATGGGTCGGTGTTTGTCCAATGTGTGCAGGAGGGTTTCCTGACACATTATGTAGACAGGCCAACAAGAGGTGAGACCATACTGGATTTGGTTCTGGGTAACGAACCAGGCCAGGTGTTAGAATTGGAGGGAGGTGAGCACTTTGGGGACAGTGACCACAATTTGGTGACTTTTACTCTAGTGATGGAGAGGGATAAGTGTGGACTGCAGGGCAAGAGTTATAGCTGGGGGCAGGGAAATTATGATGCGGTGAGACATGACCTCGGATGCGTGGCTTGGAAAAGTAGGCTTCAAGGCATGGGCAGAATTGATATGTGGACCTTGTTCAAGGAGCAACTATTGAGTGTCCTTGATAAGTATGTACCTGTCAGGCAGGGAGGAAAGGGTCGTGTGAGGGAGCCGTGGTTTAATAAGGAATTGGAATCCCTTGTTAAAGGAAAGAGGGCGGCCTATGTAAAGATGAGGCGTGAAGGTTCAATTG
>NC_057722.1:6273692-6357609 GCF_004010195.1 Chiloscyllium plagiosum | reverse complement strand
TTCCGGAGTCCTGTGGTCATGTTGCAGTTGTATAAGACTCTGGTGCGGCTGCATCTGGAGTATTGTGTGCAGTTTTGGTCGTCATATTATAGGAAGGATGTGGAGGCACTGGAACGGGTGCAGAGGAGGTTTACCAGGATGTTGCCTGGTATGGTAGGAAGATCGTATGAGGAAAGGCTGAGGCACTTGGGGCTGTTTTCATTGGAGAAAAGAAGGTTTAGGGGTGGCTTGATAGAGGTGTACAAGATGATTAGGGGTTTGGATAGGGTTGACCATGAGAACCCTTTTCCATGTATGGAGTCAGCTATTACGAGGGGGCATAGCTTTAAATTAAGAGGTGGTAGGTATAGAACAGATGTTAGGGGTAGATTCTTTACTCAGCGAGTCGTGAGTTCATGGAATGCCCTGCCAGTAGCAGTGGTGGACTCTCCCTCTTTATGGGCATTTAAACGGGCATTGGATAGGCATATGGAGGATTGTGGGCTAGTGTAGGTTAGGTGGGCTTGGATCGGCGCAACATCGAGGGCCAATGGGCCTGTACTGCGCTGTATTTTTCTATGTTTTTCTATGTTCTATGTCACAACCCCTCCATACAATCATTAGCCTAATTTGCTCCCAATGGGCAACAAATGAATTGTTACAATTACTGTCCCTTCATCAAAGTGATGACAGGCATTGTCCAAGCCAAACACCCTTCCTGCACTTGCAACACTCAGTTCATGGATACAGAGCATCTTCGTGCTCAGTAATAAACATTCCCATCGTGTGCTTGAAAATAGACAGTCCTCTAGTATTCAGACAGATCGCCATGTTTAGTGTCTCTCAGCGACGTACCTCCTGTCCAGTTGCTACATCAATGGCTGTGAATACTGTCCCTGAAGCACTGTAAGGAAACACAGTGATAAAAATAACACATGACTTCTGTATCAATCATCACCCTGTTCATTGCAAGATATAAAATGAATTCTGAACTGGAAAGGGTTTGTGCTAAAACGCGATGATTGTCAGCCTTAGAGGAGAGATCAGCGTGTCAAAAATGCTGTATCCATATTCAAGCAGTAAAGCAGGACCTTCAAATGAACAATGATTCACTTAAGTGTTGAAGCAGCACTCACCCCTGCCCGATTTTCTCAAATCTGGTGTATTTTTTCTTTGGATCTCCAACACTCACAATAGTTCCTGAAAAAAAAAAGATGTATAATGTGGTTATCAAACAGCTTTAGGACTTTCAGACAGATGACACTGAGATAGCTATGACAAACTGCACCATCTCCACTGAGATTCCCCACTTGATCTAACTCATACAATACTGGTATCATCAGTACCTGTGCTCAAAATACACGAAAGCAACAGGGGACTCATCAAAAGTGTGTCATTAACAGTTCAACATTGCTTCAGACACACACTTAACTGCAGTGACAAGGTGTTTGACGCAGAGGGTCTCTCGTACAGTTAACTACTGAACACTTACTCAGTTTTTCCATAATCTCGTCATCTGTCATCTTTGCCTTCTTTTTTGTTTTGTCCAAACCCTTTGAAGTGCCATCACCATCTGCTTCTCTGCTGGCAGGTGGAGGAATCGGATCAATCACAGATCGCGTGTAAACCTGAAGAAAATGGTACAACAACTGATGCTGATATACAGACACAAATTGTACAATTATGCTCATGTGCCCTTGTGCGTGAGCAACATTATCCACATACACAATCATTCCTTTTTAAAAATTTCTTCTCAGCACACTGGATACAGCCCATATGACTCCCAATACTGTATACCTCATCTGAGTGAGTACTTTTCACCTATGATTTTAAGTAGGGTCTGATAGCCTGGTGTCAGGGTGGCATAACAACAGAGGTTAACTCTGTCCTCTCCTGCTGCCCAACACCAATCCCTGGATAATGAACAAGAATGGCAATCCAGATAGAATTGCTGTCTCCTTAGATCAGGTACAGAGGCCAAATATGTTGCCTTTCATGCTGCTTCAGATAAAAGACTAACTCGCTTGGGGTCTCTGGTCTATGTAGATCATAAGACCTTGAGATACAGGAACAGAATTAGGCCATTCGGCCCACCTAGTTTGCTCTGCCATTCAATCATGGTTGATAAGATTCTCAACCTCATTCTCCTGCCTTCTCCCTGCAATCCTTGATCCCCTTACCAATCAAGAAGCCATCTGTCTTACAAACACTCAAGTGACTTTGTCCCCACAGCCTCTGCACCAATACATTCCACAGATTAACTATCCTCTGGCTGAAGAAAATTCTCACCTCATTTCTGCATGTTGCCCCTTCACTCAGCATCTGTTGCCCTCAGGTCCCAGTCTCGCCTACTAGTGGGTACATCATCACCATGTCACTCTGTCAAGGCCTCTCAGTATTCTGTAAGTTTCAATCAGATCCCGCTTGTCCTTCTAAACTCCAAGTATAGACCCAGAGTACTTAACCACTCCTCACATGACAAGCCCTTCACCCCAGGAAGATTCTTGCAAACTTCCTCTGGTCCTTCCACGGCAAGCATGTCCTCCCTGAGATACAGGTCCAAAGCTGCTCACAATATTCCTAATGCAGTCCGATGAAGCCTTACACAGTCTCAGCAGTACACCTCTGCTCTTGAAATGAATGTTAGCATTACATTTGTCTTCCTAACTGACAACTGAATGTTCATGTTATCTTTAAGAGAATCCTGAACTAGGATTCTCAAGTCCCTAGGTGCTTCAGATTTCTGAAGCCTTTCCCCTTTTGGAAAATAGTCCATGCCTTTATTCTTCCTGCCAAAGTGCATAACCTTGCACTCGAAGTTGTGGGAAAAGTGTATGTTCATAGTTCCTTGAAAGTGGAGTCACAAGTAAATAGGATAGTGAAGGCGGCCTTTGGTATGCTTTCCTTTATTGGTCAGTGTATTGAGTATAGGAGTTGGGAGGTCATGTTCTGACTGTACACGGCATTGGTTAGGCCACTTTTGGAATACTGCGTGCAATTCTGGTCTCCCTGCTATAGAAAGGATGCTGTGAAACTTGATAGGGTTCAGAAAAGATTTTCAAGGATGTTGCCAGGAATGGAGGGTTTGAGTTATATAGATAGGCGAAATAGGCTGGGGCTGTTCTCCCTGGAGCATCGGAGGCTGAAGGGTGACCTTAAAGAGGTTTATAAAATCATAGGGGGCACAGATAGGGTGAATAGCCAAGGCCTTTTTTCCCCAGAATAGGGGAGTCCAAAACTAGAGGGCCTAAGTTTAAGGTTAAAGATTAAAAAGGGACCCAAGAGCCAATTTTTTCCCACAAAGGATGGTGCATGTATGGAATGAGCTGCCAGAGGAAGTGGTGGAGGCTAGTACAATTGCAACATTTAAAAGGCATCTGGACAGGTATATGAAGAGGAAGGATTTAAGAGGAATATTGGCCAAATGCTGGCAAATGGAACTCTGGTGGGCATGGACGAGTTGGACCGAAGAGTTTGTTTCCATACTGTACAGCTCTATGACTCTATTATATTCCATCTGCCACTTCCGTGCCACTCTCCTAGCCTGTCAAAATCCTTCTGCAGCCTTCCCACTTCCTCATCACTACCTACGTGTTATCTGCAAATTGAGTAATGACGTCCATCGTCCAGATCACTAACGTATAACCTGAATAGTTATGATCCCAGCATGGATCCCTGCAAAACCCCACTAGTCACCAGTTGCCATCCTGAAAAAGGCCCCTTTATGACAGCATTCTATCAGTCAGCCAATCCTCTATCCTTGCCAGTCCTTATCCTATTTAGCAGCCTCCTGTACAACACGTTGTCAACTGCCTTCTGGAAATCCAGAAGCAATGCTGACTTCACCCATGTACTTCCAAATACTCTGCAATCTTATCCTTAATAATGGACTCTTAAAGTCTTACCAATGTTCGAAGTCAGGCTAACAGGCCTATAGTTTCCTGTCTTCTACCTCCCTCCTTTCTTAACTAGGGATGTTACCTTGGCTATTTTCCAGTCCTTTAGGACCCTGCTTGACTTCAGCGATTCCTGAAAGATCACCACACACGCCGCCTCAATCTCCTTTTGAAATCTTAGGTGTAGTCCACCTGGTCCAGGTGATTTATCCACTTTCAGATCTTCCAGCTTCCCCAGCACCTTCTCCTTCATTATGGCCACTACACTCACTTATGTCCCCTGACTCTCTCATTGATGGTCAGGTATTCTGCTTGTATCTTCCCCTGTGAAAACTAATGCAAATTACCTATTCAGTTCCTCTGCCATTTTTGTTCCCCATTACTACTTCTCTGGCCTCACTTCCAATGGTCCAATGTCCACTCTGGTCTCAAATATTTTAAAAAACTCTTGTAATTTTTTTTTCTATTACTAGCTAATCTTAATTCTTCTCTCCCTTATTGGTTTTCTGGTTATCCTCTGACTTCCTGATAATCTTACTCACATTGTATGCTTTTGCTTTTGCTTTTATGCTGGCCCCTGCCTTCCCTGGTCAGCCCATAGTTACCTCATCCTCCCCTTTGTACATTTCTTCTTCCTTGGAATGATTTCCATTGTGCTTCCTGAATTACCCCCAGAAACCTGTCATCGCTGCTCCATCGTCTTCCCTGCTAGGCTCCCTTCAAATCAACTCCTTTATTCTTTACTCAATTGTAACGCCATTACATCTGATTTCAGCAGCACGCTCTCAAACTGCAGGATGAATTCTATTCGGATCATTGTCTCTCTTTGGGCTCCTTTAAGTTCCCAACACAAATCTGCCTCATTACCCACTACCAAATACAGAATTGCCTGTTTCCTGGTGGGTCCTGCCACAAGCTGCTCCAAAACAAAACCATTTTGCAGACATTCCACAAATTCCTTTCCTTGGGGTTCACTATTAGCCGGACTTTCCCAGTCCACCTGCGTAATGAAGTACCCCATGATTATTCTAACAGTACTTTTTCAATCTCTTGATAGATCATCTTCCCCACATCCTGACTACTGCTAGGATTGTACACATTTTCTGTCTCCCATGAGGTGCTGCAACTCTACCCAGACAGATTCTACACTTTCTGACAATTTATCACTTCTTGCTATTGGTTTAATTTCATTTTTTATTCACAAGATGATGCTGCACATCTATCAGGTCAGTCCAAATAGCTAGGCTAATAGGCAGTCTGTGACTAATAGAAGTGATAGCAATAATTCCAAATAAAAACGTACTTATCCACAGCCCTACTTGGACAGTAGTCAGATAGTGATCACCAGCTCACATCTTCATCTCAGAGTCACCAAAGCTCCATTCACAACACTCCCAGCTACCCTTGAACATCCCAGTGATCACTCCACAAAAACAGGAAAACTATCAAGTGTTTAAAAATAAATCTGACATGAACAGGATATGCTGGAAATGCAGCAGAAATTCTGATAATATCATTACCAGTCCTCCTTCTCTGCAGGAGCAGACTGATGGGTTGTTTCTCCAGCATTGACTAGTTCCTTCTCACCTGAAGAGCCAGATTGCAGACCGACAGTCACTACTGATTCACCAATACTTCTATGAAAATTTAGTTTTACACAGTCACTACTAATAGCACAACTGTTTATAGTTATAGAATCCCTATCGTACAGAGGCGCCATTCGGCCCCACAAGTTGGCACCAACCCTCTGAAGAACATCCCACAATTACTACAGTTAATCCACCAAGCCTGCACATTTCTGCACACTACAGGCAATTTAGCATGGCCAATCCACCCAACCTGCACTACTTTGGACTGTGGGAGGAAACCCATGCAGGCACAGGGAAAAGGTGCAAGCTCCACACAGACAGTTTAACCCTCCAATCACCTGCTTCAGCAAGTTTTCATTCCTCACAATATGGTCAACTCAACTTGGTTGATAAAACATGGAGCTGGAAAAAAACAAAGCAGGTGAAGCAACATCAGAAGAGCAGGAGAGTTGATGTTTTGGGCAGGGTCCTGCCTGAAACCTCAACTCTCCTGCTCTTCGGACGCTGCTTCATCCACTGTGCCTTTTCCAGCTCCACATTTTATCGGCACTGATTTTCCAGCATCCACACTCCTCACTATCTCCAATTCAACTTTGTTGCCTTTTTTCAATGGCATTCACTTGATCACTTCGTTTCCACCATCCTGAGAGCTTGTTTATTCCTCATGTTCACTCCAACTAAGTCAGTCAATCTACTCTTCGCCAGAATCATATTTCACAATTTTCCTGACTTTGGATATCCATTTTCTTCACGTCCACCTATCAGGCCCAATATAACAAGACCCAAATGACAACATTGATCATTTTTTCCTTCAAACCTTGATTCATTCTTATACAGAACATTTCTTTTTATTTGGAAAATGAATCCTTTCCCATTGCAATTTTAGCTCAAATTTTTTTCGGGTGATAAGATTCGCCCAGATTCTTAAATTGAGATCGCTTTTTCAGTTGTTATTGATTTATTTATTTTGGAATTGTAATTTCTTTCATTCTCCAAGACTCTCACCTGCTTTTCAATCATTTTCACCACTTCAATTCACTGAGGATTACCTTCTACGGTGGGTGACTAATGTAGCCTACAAATTCCACTAACTTTACCAACTCACCTGCACCAATTTGTACTTAACTATAAACATTGGATATGGAAGCATTAGGGTATTAGAGAGACACAGTATCATGTTTGATATTCATATCAAGTTTGACGCAGATTGAACTCAGTAATAAGAACATAACAGGGTCTATTTTTGGCTGACAAACACTAAGAAAAAATATCTGAAGATAAAATGGAGAAAGACTTCAGGAAGCAATAGGGATGCGATATTGGAGGGAGGTTTTCTGAGTGAGAAGCTTTCACGACATGACTCTGTTCCCATAACACTTACAGATTTGGTGCAATCTGGCCGTGGTGCGATGGCTGGGGGTGGAGCCTCATCATCATCCTCCTCCAGTACTGTTTGTACACTCGATGGCTCAGTGCTCTTTGTACTATGCTAAAGGCAAATATTTACACTTTAATCAACATGCATACAAACTATTCTAAAGACTGTTTGCTCTCCTTGTGATTTTGGGGACTGAAATAGGAAAAGAACTGCTGCATTTTGTAAAAACAAGTAATCCGATACTCATTTTAAGTACTGTTTACACAGTACTTAAACCAGCACTGCAGGTGAAGGAAAATGGAGCTTTGGCTGGTTGCAAGTCACTGATAGATCTGTGGCCTTGCTGTCAGTGACCAAAGTGTTCTGCCTGCCAATACATATACAACTGGCTCCCAGGTAGCTGAATAGCTTTAGAGAATGAACAGTTGGGATAAGCAAATCCGACCTTTGGAAAGGAAGGCGCTGTTTCTTTTCTTTGCAAATAAAAACAAAATCTTAAACCTCAAGAAAGCAAGTTTAGTTTTCCTTCAGCAGTGCTGTGAACTCTGGCCCTTAACTAGCAAGCTAGCTCAAAATATGAAGCAGCCACCCTGCTTATCCTATAGGTGGAAGTATCTGATGGAGAATCAAGGAATGGTACAATCTGACAAACCAAAAGGTCGTGTGTCAGCAAACCCTCCAAACAGGGGCCACTGAACTGTCTTCCAAAACTTTCCCTCTGCCCATAATACTGGTGCTTGAATGGCTTCAATCAGTTTCAGCTAGTTACAGGTTACATTTTTAGCCATATTTTAAAATCAAATGGGAACTAACAATATGCAAAGGCAGCTGCCGAGTGCAGGAGCTGCAGTATTAACAAGATCTGAGTTCTGCCTTGCATGAAGTACAGATAATACTGGTGAAAACTGTGGAGGAACAATCAGTAGATAGTGCAAGACATCTGGACAAAGAAACTTGGGGATTGTAATATGTATAGTGTAATATTTTGTATGAAGCTTGAAGGTGTCTGTAAACTTAGTTTTATACTTTATGGTAATAAGATTGGCTCTCCTTTAACATGCATAATTGTTTGACCTGATTTCAAGTCCTCTTATCAAGTTGTTGAGTTGTCCAAAAACAAACAGTCTGTGCGCATGCATGAACTGGGGTAAGTTTATAAGCAGGTTAGAGTTTAACAAGTTAAATCTTAATAGTTCACATTTGTTTACCTGTAGTTAGAAACTATTTATTTAAAAGAAAGTCATTCTTGTCAAATACAAAAACCTGGTCTGTGCTTTGTCAACCTGGGTCTAAACGACAGGTAGCTGAGGAATTGTGCATACTTTTTAAAATCTTTAACTGTTTTGATAACCCCGAGAATAACAGACTTGATTCCCGGTTTGCCACCCAGTGAAACCTGACACTGCATTACATACCTCTACCCTCATCTATAATATACAGACATACCTCACACAATCTTCTCCAGTCTGTAGACTAGAGGGGAGTCTGCATCCTGCTTCCTCTTCCCTGTTTAAAATTCAGGTGTCAGTGGTTTCAACACTAGGTGATGTTGCTCTTCAAGTATGATTGACTACCATAAGTTTGATTACTTTAGAGAGGGATCTGAGAGCACAAGTCTCAGTGTACAGCCTCTGCATCAGCAAGAACCCCTAGACTGACCCCAGCCAACCTGGCACTGCATGGATCTTTCTGAACAGAAGAACTGAAAGGGACTCTCCTTGCAGAGAGATATACATGATCACTGATACGTGGCCACATCCTGACATTCATCAACCAGCTCCCAGCAAATGATCAACTAGAATCTGCTGAGTCTAGTCTGGGGCGTTAAAGGAATTTGAATGGACTTCTGTAGGTGGCTTGCAAACCCGAAGTAAGCACTTTTCACCAACTTGTGCAACCAAGTGGGTTCCAGGCACAAAGGGTCCTGCCTCTCCTCCGGATTCATGTCTAGGAAATACAGGAGCTGGGCAAATTAGTGTCTCCAAATCCTGTCCAGACCATGTAGCAACAAATACAGTCAACCAACATACATAATCTAAAACTTCCAATATGTTCCCTCACCTAATTAATACAAGGCCTTGTATCTGGATTTTACAGTGAATGCACTGCACTGCTTGGTCTTTGAATGAATCGTATCAGATCTTTTGTATCAGTCTCTCAAAGGCTGGACCAACATGAGGTCCATAACATGCAGGAAAACATGCAAGTGGTAGTTGACAGGTTTAACACAATAAAAAAAAACAGGATGCCACAAGCAAAGTTAAATATAAGATACTCACTGCAGGCGTAACTGCAGGAAACCTGTCTGGTTGCTCTGTTTGAAAGAAAGAAAAAGAATAAGTTTAAATGTAGTCTAGGAGAAAGTGAGGACTGCAGATGGTGGAGATCAGAGCTGAAAATGTGTTGCTGGAAAGGCGCAGCAGGTCAGGCAGCATCCAAGGAGCAGGAGAATCGCGAAGAAGGGCTTATGCCCGAAATGTTGATTCTCCTGCTCCTTGGATGCTGCCTGACCTGCTGCGCTTAAATGCAGTCTACACAAACTACTTTGGTCATTAAGTCAAGACTGCAGCAGGAAACGTTTTTTTGAAGAACAAATTCAGCCCACTGGTGTCTGCTCTATCGTCTTACCTGTGAAGCTCAGGTATTTCTGTTTCGCTGTATCTTTGGAATCGTAGAATTTGAGCACATCGAGCACAGCCTGAGGATTTTTCTTCTGTTCCAGTTTGGTGATGTTGGATGTCTGTAATAGTCGAGCCCATTGTTCGGGCATTCCCTATAAATACAAACACACCAGATTCAAGTAAACCAATGACAGTGGGAACTGAAATATGCACAAAGGTTGCAGCAAGACCATAAATTTAACTCTACTCAGTCAACACCACATTCAAATTAGAAGCAGGTGTAAGCCATTTGTTCCCAAGAGTGCTCAACCATTCAGAAGATTGCGGCTGTTCTGATTGCGACAATGTTCCCACTTGACAACCATCCCCAATAATTATCAGCTCCTTGCAAAGGTTGGATGTACCGCCCTTTCATTTGCTCCTCTCTTCCCTACATTGACAGAAATACACTCAAACAAAAAAACTCAGAGCATCAAATAATCAAAAAAGGCCCTTATCTAGGAGGCTGTTAAAAAAGGGGACTGCAGCAATTCTTCACATGGAATCGAAACAAAGTTCTGTTAAACTGAAGTACTTGTTCAGTTCTGGACTCAGGGAAGATATACAGCCTCAGATGGAGGGGAGGTTTAAATTGATCAGATTGAAATCAGGGTTTAAAGCCGGAGGACAGGTTCCAGAACCTTGCGGTGCACTCTTTTGTGTTTACTCTTCAAACAAAAAGTGAAAATGAAGATACTCCTGTTAGGATGGTTGAAATCATAACCAGATTTTGTATGCTAAATAAAACTACTTGCTCTGTTGAAAGAACAGTAACAGAATAAAACAATGGAAAGCAGCTATTCGGCCCATCTAGCCTGTATCATCTGAAGTAGGAGCTATCCTGCCTAATCTCATGTTCTAGCTCTTGGCACAAAGTGCATACCCAAGTATTCAGATATGCATTCAGAGAGTTTTGTTCTGCCATCCTTTCAACAATGAATTCCAGTCTCTGCCAGCCGCTGGGTAAATACATTTCTCAACTTTGACCTTACATTTCAAGTATTTGGGAAAAGGGTATGCCCTCTGGTCATTGATCTGTGAATAGAGATAAAGTAGATAGGATGGATCCCCCTGTCCCTCAATTTCACACTCCTGAATTAAGTCAGCCCTTGGCTTTTACCATTCCAAAGAAAATGACTCCAGTCTATCTAGTCTTACCATGTAGTTAAAACCTTCCATTCCTGGCAACATCCCATTAAATCTTTGTGCTTACTCCATGCTAAACACACCCAGAGTCAGAGTCAGAGGCCTTAATGGGTCAACAGGTTAGACACGAGAACATTTGGGAAATCTTGGATGTAAACTCTGCAGCAGCAAGCTTGAAACCAGCTTGGCAGGACAGCAGTACTCAATGGCTGTTACTGCAAACATCCCAAGGCAGAAGGCTGGTGACCCTTCCACAGGATGATGCACCAGGAGGGGGCCACCAACAAATTCACTGGAATCGGACAAATTCCAAGTTGATCCACAGTAAAGCCAACAAAATAATTCATTGCAGATCATGGCATTATGTACATACCGTGAATTCCCCTGTCACGGCATCGAACCCAACATGGATCGTATGCTCAAAGTCTGACGGAGGAGATATTTCTGGCCGTTCCTTTTCTCTCTTCTTATTTGCTGTACAAACAAAACAAATCCTGAACAGTTGTCAATCCATCAAAACAACAAACAAATGCAACCAATTCAAAGGAAAAAGGATTCCAAGTGATCAGAGGGGGAGGGACAAATTCACTCTGAACTGACTCAAGGCACACATTCCACATGGAACTACTGACAGAATACGACACAGCAGAAAAGGCATATGGCAGTGGTTAGAATCCTGAACTAAGGGCAGAGGGGTTGAAAGTCAGACCCAAATCCCTCATGGCTGGATACTGGAAGTACAAGTGCACAAATCTGGCAACAGAGGCCCAAAAACGCAAATGCTGAAAAGCCAAGTTGATGGTTATGAGCTGAGTGTGTATTAGAACAATCAACCAAGACATTCCACCTCAGTCCGGTCGATATTTGACTACACATTACACGATTGGGAATCAATGCCTTCTGAAATGAACTTCAAGCACTTGAAGGATAAGCTGTGCACATGCCAAAAAAGAACAACAGAATGCATTGCAGCATATGACATATACAGGTCATGCTGAGTCACAAGAATCATAGGCAACTCAGAGCCACTGCCCTCTTATGTACACAAGTAAAATCGATACCAACTAAGTATGCAATCAGTTTTAAAACTGGCTGGCTTGCTGCCTTCAGCTTTTCCAATAAACCTGAAATAACGCAACCCCTCTCAATGAGTTTCACAGCCTTTACAGCAATCTCAGACTCATTCTCAACAGGCTCTGAGTAAGTCAGAGTTACCCAGTACTTAAACATGCCAAATAAGTAGAGCAAATTACTGAACAGTAGAGATTGCCTTACTAACTGTCAATCTTGAAGCATCTCAGAAACCAAACCAAACCCCAGGTCCAATGCCTTTCCAGTTGATTTTACATCACAATACCAAAAAGATCTGCCATTTTTTCCAATCAATCATCAAAAAGAAAATAGAGGGGTGAACTGATGGGAGTCTTTAAAAAGGTCATAAAAAGGGCTTTAGTAGTCTACACACTGTTCGAGAAAATATTTCCACTCCAGTCCAAACTAGGGTCACAAAAGGAAGCTTGCGCGGAGTATAAAAATGCAAGCATGGAACACAGTTGGGCTGAACGGCCTGTTTCTGTGCAGGACTTTTATTGCAATTCCATGTAAAGTCAACTGAAACTAGTTTCTAAATCTAGATCTCGATTTGAATTTATTTGATATCAAACATGGCAAGCATCAATGTACAGAAACAAGAGAGGATGCCCTAAAAAGGGTCTTAAAAAGGAAGTCATCTGGGTCTAACTTAGAAATAAAAGAAAAGGCAATTACTTTGCTAGGATTATAGTACAGGCCTCCCAACAGTCAGAGGGAGATAGAGGAAATATGTAGACAAATCACAGAAAGGTGGGAGAGAAACAAGGTGGGGGAAAGAATTGTGGGGGATTTCAACTTTGTTAACAGGTTTCCTCCGGGTGCTCCGGTTTCCTCCCACAGTCCAAAGATGTGCAGGTCAGGTGAATTGGCCATGCTAAATTGCCCGTAGTGTTAGGTAAGGGGTACATGTAGGGGTATGGGTG
This sequence comes from Chiloscyllium plagiosum, assembly GCF_004010195.1. NCBI lineage: Eukaryota > Metazoa > Chordata > Chondrichthyes > Orectolobiformes > Hemiscylliidae > Chiloscyllium > Chiloscyllium plagiosum. The sequence goes on along the minus strand of NC_057722.1, from coordinate 6,344,946 downwards.
GGTTGCGCTTCGGCGGGGCGGTGTGGACTTGTTGGGCCGAAGGGCCTGTTTCCACACTGTAAGTAATCTAATCTAATCTAATCTAAACATTAACCAGAATTACCTTAGTGTGAAAGGATTAAACAAGGTGAAATGTTTAAAGTGCACCCAGGACAGTTTTTCGGTGTCAGTACATAGCTAGTCCGATTTGAGATGGGGGAGCGCTAAACCTAATCCTAGGGCATGAAGCTGGTCAAGTGGTCGAAGTTTCAATGATTTTCCATTTTGGGGACATTGAAACTTAGAATTGTGGTCAATGTCATTATGGAGGGGATGGCATAGTGCAGAAGTTAAGAGTCTAAATTGAGAAGGAAGAGGGGCAATTTCAACATAATTAGACAGGATCTGGCAAACAGACTGGCAGCAGCTATTTGCAGATCAGATAACATTTGGAAAGTGGGAGTCTTTTAAAAGTAGTAGAGGGAGAATTAGCCAGGCAAAAAAAAAGTAATAGAGTCATAGAGATGTATAGCACGGAAACAGACCCTTCAGTCCAAACCGTTCATGCTGACCAGATATCCCAACCCAATCTAGTCCCACCTGCCAACACCCAGCCCATATCCCTCTAAACCCTTCCTATTCATATACCCATCCAAATGCTTAAATGTTGCAATTATACCAGCCTCCACCACATCCTCTGTCAGCTCATTCCATACATATACCACCCTCCGCGTGAAGCAGCTGTCCCTTAGGTCTCTTTTAGATCTTTCCCCTCTCACCCTAAACCTATGCCCTCTAGTTCTGGACTCCCTGACCCAAGGGAAAAGACTTTGCCTATTTACCCTATCCATGCCTCTCAATTTTGTAAACCTCTATAAGAAGTCTGGTTATAACTTCATAAAACATTGTTCAGGCCACAGAGGGAATACTGTGTGCAGCTTTGGCTGTCACACTATCAGAAGGACATGATTACACTGGAGGTGGTGCAAAGGAGATTTACCAGGATATTGCTCAGGATGGAGGAGAGATTGGATAGGCTGGGTTTGTTTTCCTTGGAGCAGAGGACACTGAGGGGATATCTGATTGGAGGTTTACAAAATTGAGAGAGGCACAGAGTAGATTGCGAGAACCTTTTCGCTGTGGCAGATGTGTCCAATATCAGATGGCATAAATTTAAGGTGAGTAGCAAGTGGTTTAGAGAGGAAAAAGATTTTCACGGAGGGTGGTAGAAATATGGAATGTGCTGCTTGAGGGAGTGTTTCAGGCAGGCAACATTTAAAGCAGCACCTGGATGAGCACTTAAAATGCCAGGGCAGAGTAGGCTATGGAACAAGTGTAGGCAAATGGGATTAGTGTAGTTTTAGTGTTTGCGGGCCAAAGGGCCTGTTTCTATGCTGTATGACTCTCATTAAGATTTTAACATAGAGAATTATTCCTGCCCCTTTATAGCCCTCTTTAGAGGTCTACCCGGTGAAGATATTTGTCTATGAGCAGTGAAAGATTTCACTCTTGGATCCATCTGAAGCTCCAAGAGATGCAAACAGTCATAAAAAAAGCACCCATGGTGGAGGGGACGCCTCCCTCCTCTCATTGGAGCTCAGACAACAAAAGGAGAGAAACAATACAAACAGTACTTTGTCCCAAAATCAAGGGATCAGATTCCAGAACTGTTTAAAAAGCTGGCTGTTTGGGTGGTGTAGCTGGAGACTCTGCCCCCACTGACCGCTGCTGAAAGCTCAACTTCCTACCTCCTCTTACGCAAGAGCATCACAAGAAAAACCAGAACACAGAATAGAGTCATAGAGATGTACAGCTACAGAAACAGATCCTTCTGCCCAACTTATCCATGCTGGCCAGGTATCCTAAATTAATCTAGTCCCATTTGCTAGTACTTGGCCCATATCCATCTAATCATATACCCATCCAGATGCCTTTTAAATGATGTAATTGTACCAGCCTCCACCACTTCCTCTGGCAGCTCATACCAAACATGTACTACCCTCTGCGTGAAAACGTTGCTCCATAGCTCCCTTTTAAATTTTTCCCCCTCTCATCCTAAACCTATGCCTTTAGTTCTGGACTCCCTCATCCCAGGGAAAAGACCTTGTCTATTTATCCTATCCATTGCCCCTCATGATTTTACAAACCTCTAAGATCCACCCCTCAACCTCCAATGCTCCAGGGAGAACAGCCTCAGCCTATTCAGCCTCTCCCTTTAGCTCAAACCCTCCAACCCCTGCAACATCCTTGTAAATCTTTTCTGAACCCTTTCAAGTTTCACAACATCATTCCAATGAGGGAAGACCAGGGTTGCACATGAAATTCAAAAAGTGACTTGATCAATGTCCTGTACAGCCGCAACATGACCTCCCAATACATATACCTGATGCAGTGACCAAGAAAGGAAAGCATACGGAATATGCCTTCTTCATTATCCGGTCTACCTGAAACTCAACTTTCAAGGAACTATGAACCTGTACTCCAAGGTCTCTTTGTTCAGCAACACTCCCCAGGACGTTACCAGTGTATAAGTCCTGCTGAGATTTGCTGTCCCAAAATGCAACATCTCATATTTATCTAAATTAAACTTCTCATTTACCCATCTGATTAAGATCCTCTTGTAATCTGAGGTAACCTTCGTCACGTCCACTACATCTCCAATTCTGTGTCATCTGCAAACTTACAAACTGTACCTCTTATGCTCGCATCCAAATCATTTATATAAATGACAAAACGCAGTGGACCCAGCACCGATCCTTGTGACAAACCACTGGTCACAGGCCTCCAGTCTGAAAAGCAACCTTCCACCACCACCCCCTCATTCCTATCTTTTTAGCCAGTTCTGTATCCAAATGGCTAGTTCTCCCTGTATTCAGTGAGATCTAACCTTGCTAACCAGTCTATCATGAGGGACCTTGTCAAATGCCTTACCTGAAATCCATATAGATCATGTCCACTGCTCTGCCCTCATCAATCCTCTTTGTTACTTCTTCAAAAAAACTCAATCAAGTTTGAGATATGATTCCCCACTCACAAAGCCAAGTTGACTATCACTATTCTGTCCTTGCCTTTCCAAATACATGTACATCCTGTCCCTGAGGATTCCCTCCAATAAACTTGCCCACCACGGATGTCAGGGTTACTTGTCTACTGTTGCCTGGCTTTTCCTGATCACTTTTCTTAAACAGTGGCACCACGTAAGCCAATCTCCAGTCTTCCAGCACCTCACCAATGACTATAGATGATCCAACTATCTCAGTAAGGGACCCAGCAATCACTTCTCTAGCTTCCCACAAAGTTAGAGAGTACACGTGATCACGTCCTGGGGATTTATCCACCTTTACCCGTTTCAAGATATCCAGCACTTTCTCCTCTGTAATATGGACATTTTTCAAGGTGTCGCTATTTATTTCCCCATATTCTATATCTTCCATATCATTCTCCACAGTAAACACTGATGCAAAATACTTGTTTGGTATCGACCCCATCTCCTGTGGTTCCACACACACAGGCTGCCTTGGCTGATCTTCAGGGGCCCTAGTTACCCTTGTGTCCTTAATAGATTTATGGAATCCCTTTGGATTCTCCTCAACTCTAGTTGCCAAAGCTATCTCATGTTCCCTTGTTGCCCTCCTGACTTCCCTCTTAAGTATACTCCTACTGCCTTTATACTCTGCTAAGGATTCACTCGGTCTCTGCTGTCTGGACCGGACACCTGCTTCCTTCTTTTTCCTAATCAAAACCTCAATTTCTCTACTCATCCAGCATTCCCTACACTTAAAAGCCTTGCGTTTCACCTAACAGGAACATTTGATATGTGAGAGGCTTTCAAAGATAGGTTGAAGATAGTGCAGAATAGGCATGTCCCTTTGAAAACAAGGGATAGGAAAGGCAAGATTCGTGAACCGTGGATGACAGGAGAAATCATGCGAATAGCCAAGAGGAAAAGGGAAGCATACATAAGGTCCAGGCAGCTAAGAACATAACGGGCCTTGGAAGAATATTGGGAGAGTAGGACCAATCTTAAACGAGGAATTAAGCAGGCTAAAACAGGTCATGAAATAAGTTTAGTGAACAGAATTAAAGAGAATCCCAAGGCCTTTTATTCATATACAAGCAGCAAAAGAGTAACTACAGAAAGGGTTAGTCCACTAAAGGATAAGGAAGAAAGGTTGTGTGTTGAACCTGAGAAAATGGGTGAGGTTCTCGAATGATTACTTTGCATCAGTGTTCACTGAGAGGGACACGATGAATGTTGAGATTAGAGATAAAAGTTTGTTTACTCTGGATCATGTTAACATAAGGAGGGAAGATGTGTTGGATAGGCTAAAGGATATTAAGGCGGACAAATCTCTAGGACTGGATGGGATCTATCCCAGGTTGCTGAGGGAGGTGAGAGGGGAAATAGCTGGGGCCCTGACAGATATCTTTGTAGCATCCTTAAACACAGGTGAAATGCCAGAGGATTGGGGGATTGCTCATGTTGTCCCCCTGTACAAGGGTAGTAGGAATATTCCAGGTAACTACACACCAGTGAGCCTGACGTCAGTGGTGGAAAAGTCGCTGGAGAAGGTACTGAGCGATAGAATCTATTTATACTTGGAAGAGAATGGACTTATCAGTGATAGGCAACATGATTTTGTGCAGGGGAGATCGTGCCTTACAAACTTAATAGAGTTCTTTGAGGAAGTGACCAAGTTGACAGATGAAGGAGGGCTGTAGATGTCATATACGTGGACTTTAGGAAGGCATTTGATAAGGTTCCCCATGGTAACTTAATGGAGAAAGTGAAGTCACATGGTGTGTAGGGTGTTCTAACTAGTTGGATCAAGAACTGGTTGAGCAACAGAAGACAGTAGTAGTTGAAGGGAGTTTCTCGAACTGGAGAAAAGGTGACCAGTGGTGTTCCAGAGGTATCAGTGCTTGGGTCACTGTTGTTTGTGATATACACAAATGATCTGGAGGAGGGCATTGTTGGTCTGATCAGTAAGTTTGCAGATGACACGAAGATGGGTGGAGTAGCAGAAAGCATAGGGGACTGTCAAAGAATAGAGGAGAATATAGAATAGACTGGAGAGTTGGGTGGAGAAGTGGCAGATGGAACTCAATCCAGGAAAATGCGAGGTGATGCATTTTGGAAAGTCTAATTCTGGAGCAAACTATACTGTAAACAGAAGAGCCTTGGGAAATGTTAATGAGCAGAGAGATCTGGGAGTTCAGGTCCATTGTACCCTGAATGTGGATAGAGTGGTCAAGAAAGCACATGGTGTGCTTGCCTTCATCAGATGGGGTATTGAGTACAAGAGTTGGCAAGTCATGTTAAAATTGTACAAGACATTGGTTCGGCTGCATTTCAAATACTGTGTACAGTTCTGGTTGCCACATTACTAAAAGGATGCTTTGGAGAGGGTGCAGAGAAGGTTTACGAGGATGTTGTCTGGTATAGAAGGTGCTTGCTAGGAAGAAAGGTTGAGGTGGTTAGGATTGTTTTCATTAGAAAAAAGGAGATTGAAGGGGGACCTGATTGAGGTTTACAAAATCATGAAGGGTATAGACAGGGTGAATAGGGATAAGCTTTTTCCCAGGGTGAGGGATTCAATAACGAAAGGTCACACGTTCGAATTGAGAGGAGAAAGGTTTAAGGGGGATACACGCAGCAAATACTTTCCACAGAGAGTGGTAGATGCCTGGAACGCATTGTCAGCAAAGGTAATGGAGGCAGGCACGGTAGATTCACTTAAGGTACGTGTGGACAGATGCACAAGTTGGTGGGAAGCAGAGGGATACAGCTCCTTAGGAATTGGGTGATAGATTTAGACAATGGATTTGGATCGGCACAGGCTTTGAAGGCCGAAGGGCCTGTTCCTGGGCTGTAAATTTTCTTTGTTCCTATACGGTCTCTAGACTTTGGTTATCTCAGTTTGAAGGCTTCTCATTTTCCAGCCATCCCTTTACCTGCAAACCTCTGCTCCCAATCAATTTTTGAAAGTTCTTGCCTAAAACAAAGTTGGCCTTCTTCCAATTTAGAACTTCATCTTTCAGATCCTGTCTATCTTTTTAGATCACTATTTTAAAACTATTAGAATTATGGTCATTGGCCCCAAATTAATCCCTCACTGACACCTCAGGAAATAAGGCAGGGCAAGTGACTAAGAGTAGGTCACGTTTTGCACCTTTTGTCAGTACATTCACATACTGTATCAGAAAACAGTATGTGAATGAACACACTTCAATTCCTCTCCGTCTAAACCCTTAACACTATGGCAGTCCAGTCTACAGTGGACCATTTGCCAGCTTGCTTGCACTTCTGATAATGTGAAGTCTGGAGCCAGTCAGCCAGCTGTTTACTGGACACAAATGCATCACTTATTGTTAGATTTAATCCGATGATGCCCGCTTCAAATGTTTAATCCCCAAATAGACAGGCTTTATCTGTTCTGAGCATCACACCACAACTTTCAATCAGACAGTAGCACAAGAAAACAAATCGCAACTCTGCCCAGATTTCCAGGGGAAGTCCAACAGCTATCAGCTTCGTTGGAAACGAGGGGAAGCAAACATTAAAAGCAGGCTTCTGAAGGAAAAGCTTTGAAGACAGTGAGTTGTGTATTGACTGCACCAGTCCTTATCCATCTCTGGCATAGTAAATGTAAGACACACTAGCCCCATCGCTGCATCACATGCGTTATAACCGTCACATGCCCAAACACATCATTTCTTGCACAATTTCCTCATCTGCCTTGCTTTATGACAGTTTCACATATTCTTTCATCACTTTCACACATTCCACCCCACCCCAGAATACATCTGATCACAAATCCATCCATTACTCCTTTGTTGGATCCTTTGCTTTACCTTTTTCTCCAGTGTTTGAGAAAATAGACTTGAGTTTTGTCCGCTTCTGTTTCTCTTCAGGTACAGATGGCAGTGGCTTGGCATTGTGGTTAGTCAACAGCGTGTCCTTGCTGCCCATTGGGAAACTAGTGCTACTCACACGTACAGGGGGTGCCGGTGGTTTGTCCTCCAACTCTCCGTTATTGGACATTATTCCAGGTTAAAACAACCCTAGACAAAGGACGCAATAGTTAGCATTGAAAAGGCAACTCAATATACATTGGAAAAAAGCATTGCTGACCCAATATCAATGCTGCAGAGCTTTTCATCAAAAGGAAACCTATTATAGAAATCATGCCACTGAGTGATCTGCAATGAAGTGCTTTCTTTGCATGTTACCAGTAATGCTTGTCTTTATTGCCCATCCCTAACATTGTCCAGGGCAATTAGGGATGGGTGATCAAGTTGGCCAAGCCAACAAAGCCCACATACCGTCAAATATTACTACAAAGCTGCTCTATGGCTCTCTACTGACAGTAAACTCCAACATCCAGGAATTAATTTATATTCCAGCTGTCACAATGTAGTATTGTGTTGGAGTTTATTGTTGCTGCACAATCAGCCATCTGTTTTGGGAGTGTTAAATTCTTAAAGAAACATCATTCAAACGTTAGCGAATTTTGCAAAAGCTGGTCAGTCAGAAAAAGAATGAAGAAAAGCCCTCATCTGTTCCAGTATGTAATTCTTCCACTCAAATTCTGGGGTGAAATCCCATTTCTATTCTTCATAGCACAACAAGGCTGCTGCTAATTCTCAGTAGTAGGTTCCCACATTATTCCTGGACATCAGTCAGCCAGAGAAAACCCAAGGACAGTTCAATCCATTCAAACTAGCTTAAATGTGAAAATTTGCACCATTTTGTTATCTTTTAATTTTCTTTCATGGGATGTGGATGTCACTGTCTGGGCTCCCATTAGTTACCTATCCCTCATTGCTTTAAAAGATAGTGGTGAGCTGCCTTCTTGCAGTCCATGTGACTTGGGTACATGAACCGTGCCACGATGCTGGGAGTTCCAGGGTTTTAACCATGTTGCTCCCACTTCACAATGGCATACATCCACACACTGGATGACATAACCATGGTCCCCAGAAGTGCCCAGCGCACGTTGAAGCACAGCAGACTCAGGCATGTCACAGAAAATCAATCTTTGTCCATTCCTCACGAGGGCTTTCACTCGCAACATACAATAGGGGAAACACTTCTAGCGCAGAATTCCCTCACCCACTCATGCGCTCCACACAGCTCAGCCCCGATACAGCATCCAGTCTTCACAAACTCACTTTCCCCCAACACACACGCAGGCCTGCTGCTCGCCACCTCAAACCAAGCAAGCTTGGAGCTCAGCACAAGCATGTCAACTTTTGACAAACACTGATTATATATCAGTGTATGGAGAAAGCACAAACTGGCACACAGTCACCCTTACGTCTGCTGCCAAGACAACTTCACTTACAGGAAGAATTGCAAGTTTCAAGGTTTAATGGGGTGATTGGCCAATTGGCATATACTTGAGGGGAAGATGCTACATGCACCCGGCAACCTATCAGTCAAAAAAATTCATGATTCACTAAACTAAGAGCTCAGAGTTCCAAAGTACAATTTTATTTTCTAAATTCTTTCATGGGAACAAGCATCGCTTATAAGACCAGCATTTTCATGGCCAACCTCAAATGTCTTTGAAATAATTTCTTAGGGCAGTTTGGAGTCAAGAGTCACATGTATGCGAGACCAAATAGGCAAGGCAGAAACAGGATAATGATCCAGATAGGTTATGATATTCCAAAATAGCCATGGTTACCATTACTTAAACTAACTTCAGATTACAGATTTTGTTTAAAAAAAACCTGAATTGAATACAAATTCAACTAGTTACCATACTGAGATTTGAGCCGTTGTCCCCTCAGCACTAGCTTGGGCTTGTAGGTTACAGTGACACTACCATGGTGCTACCTTCTCTTCCAGGTAAAGTTGGCCAATTTACCTCTCCAGAAATATCGACTGTAAACACAAAACTTTACCACTAAAAAGTCCCATGTCATAAAAACTGAATTTCACATTCAGTTGGTATCAATAAAAGATCTGAATCACAGTCAGAGATCACAAGTACAGAATGGCTACAACACAGACGAGACCATTCAGCCCACTGTCTGCCCTGTTGCTTCTGAGATGCAATTTACCCAACGTTGTTGCCTTGCTTCCTACCTGTAACTTGCAAATTCACTTTTTTCTGATTTTAATCGAATCCCTTCTTGAATGTCTAGATTAAACACTTGTGTATTGCATTCCTGATTATAACCACTCTCACTTGGAAAAAGCTCTCTAGTGCCACCATTGCTTCTTTTACACGTTATCTTAAATCTGAGCCTAATGTGTTCAAAATGGTCACTAAATGAGGTCAGCTTCTCTCACCCACCACTGCCCCTCTCAATCTGTATTGCCCAGACTTTGCATCAAAGTATTCAAAATTGTGAAATCTACTCTCAAATCCCGGTCTTCCAAAAGAAAAAATGCCCCAATTTCTCCAATTCTTAAAGCAGAATGTCATAACTTGACTCTGTCACCATCTGGTCATATCCAATAGCACCACACTGTGTCAGCACAGCTAACCCACTGGCATCTGCCCAGAATCAGTTTAAAAAAAGATGTTCTGCAACACGAGTCAAACAAATTGCATTTGTTGATGGGGAGAAAGGTCAAGATGACACTGAACCCTATCAGTGTTCCAACTTTCAATGTGACAAGATTAGTCATCAGTAAAACAAACATAAATCAGAGGACCCAATTGAACCACTGTTCACAGTCAGGATCTATTGACCAAGAGAACACTAAGCAAATACTTGCAGCTTCATGACACCATTACACACGTGTTTGTGTTAGCACCTTCTATTCAGTAAAATATTTTCAAGGACTTCATCGGAGCCCGATCAAATAAGCTTTGCCAACAAATTACGTAAGGAGTTATTAGGGCAAATGTCCAAAAATTTCAGTCAGAGATAGGCTTTAAAAAAAAGGAAAGAAATACATGCACCTCAATATGCTCAAGAAGTAATTATTTTAGAGTACAATGACCACACTTATTTCTTGTTATCTGCTGATTTGCTATCCTTGGATCTGGATAATCTCAAGGTAATCCCAGACCCCTTTTTTCCATTGAGTTGTCTGATCTGATCACGTGGTGCACGAGAGTGTTACACAGAAGTGGCATCCATGTTTTTTGTTACCCAAAGGGAGTTCGATGCTCATTCAGATTTACGGAAAAGTCATTGCTACTCCAATTTCAGTTTATAAAGTACATCAATGCAATCTGTGTTCCAGCACAACAAAGTTAACAATTTCATCCAAACCTGGAAATGCCACTGACTGAAGGAGTGATGTTATTTTCTTTTTTTGGGGATTGTAAACTTAATGGAATTTGGACTGCTATAACAAATACCAGGGAAGTTTTGCAATTTAATAATCAAATGCTGCATGTTTTTTGAGTTGTGATATAATGATGCCTTGTGAAGGGGCGGGGGGGGGGGGGGGGGGAAAGAGTGTTGTGTGTAGGAGGGGGTGTTGTGTGTAGGAAATCCAAACTGAAAAAAAAACAGGAGTCTTTCCAGTGATAGAAACACTGGCTGACAATAGCCTCATGGCAGTTTCAACACTCTATAGCTTAACTGAAAAGTGCCAGCGCAGCACAGAGAAAAATTGAAATCTTACAGACATCTCATCCACTCTGTTTTTTGCCCACACAGAGAGGAGAAAATAGACTTTGAAAGAATTCTAAAAGATTTTGATTCAGTGGTTGATTGGGTCAACCATTACACTGAAAACATTGAATTAGAATTAGAATCCCTACCGTGTGGAAACGGGCCCTTCGGCCCAAAAGGTCCACACCGCCCCTCCGAACAGTATCCCACCCAGACACATTACCAAACATTTCCCGTGACTAATGCACCTGACCTACACATCCCTGAACACTATAGGTAATTTAGCATGGCCAGTTCACCTAACCTACACACCTTTGGATCGCAGGAAGAAACCAGAGCACCTGGAGGGAAACCACGCAGACATGGGGAGAGTGTGCAAACTCCACACAGACAGTCGTCTGAGGCTGGAATCGAACCAGGTCCCTGGCGCTGTGAGACAGCTTTGCTAACCACTGAGCCACCATGCCACCCATATGCATCATCAGTACTAAAAATTGCAAAGAGACACAATTTAACACACCCTTCAAGTATGGACTGGTAATTCTCAGAATATTTTTTGTCATTCCCATATTGCTTTTCCACCCTTTGTATTGGTGTTAAATTGTTTATCTTGTCTGTCTTAATTATGGTTGAGTGCACTCGAGAGTTTTTGAAGAGGTACTGTTTAAGATGCATAGTAAGAGCTTAGAAGTGCTCTTTTCTTTGCTTGTTGTTATTTAGTGTTACATTAAGTTTTATTTTGTTACTAATGAACCTGGGCATGCATTGCTTTTGTCTCGAATAAGTCAAAAGTATAGTGGTCTCATTTGTGACAACGTATGGAACAATGGGACACAATTAACAATGCACTGTTTCCAGGTAGTCATAACATTGGAAATCTGAGGACTGATCAGTGAAAACAGCTGCTTCCTTGGCCTATGCACTCAAACTATTTAGTTAAGTGGCACTGGTTAGGGACAGAGTATTAAACATCACACTTCTCTCAAAGAGGTCAACATAATGTTCTAACCAGGCTGTCTTTGGCATAATTGCTTTCCTTTATTGGTCAGAGTATTGAGTACAGGAGTTGGGAGGTCACATTGCAGCTGTACAGGACATTGGTTAGGCCACTTTTGGAATATTGCATGCAATTCTGGTCTCCTTCCTTTCGGAAAGATGTTGTGGAACTTGAAGGGGTTCAGAAAAGATTTACAAGGATGTTGCCAGGGTTGGAGGATTTAAGCTATAGGGAGAGGCTGAACAGGCTGGGGCTGTTTTCCTTGGAGCGTCGGAGGCTGAGGGGTGACTTTATACAGGTTTACAAAATTATGAGGGGCATGGATAGGATAAATAGACAAAGTCTTTTCCCTGGGGTCGGGGAGTCCAGAACTAGAGGGCATAGGTTTAGGGTGAGAGGTGAAAGATATAAAAGAGACCTAAGGGACGAGATTGGGTTGGGATATCTGGTCGGCGTGGACAGGTTGGACCAAAGGGTCTGTTTCCGTGCTGTACATCTCTATGACTCTATAATTAAGAAATGGAGCAAATCTCCATTCTCCGCACAAAGTGAGAGAAACATTGTGAGGGCATTTATTAAGATCTAGAATTCAAGTTTGTTGAGAAGCTGATTTTGTTTGGTAGACCTATTATTTGATGTCAGTGCCGATGATCACTTTAAGTAGATGATACAAATCAGAGCAGTCTGAGCTGTTCAACATCTAGAAAACCGTAGAAGGTCCCCAATCAAAAAAGAACATGCGGTATTCTGGCTTACTAGAAATATCACATCCTTAATGTGACAACTTTTTCTTCATCAGTAATTAAGATACACTTCATTATTAAATATATTTGTCATTTGGTTTCTGAACTGACATGACTAGCATTCTATATTCCAGACAGCTATCAAAGATGCTTCTGACTGAGAGTAACTCTGCATTCAAAACAGAATATCAAACCCACTTTTCAATTATAGCACTATTTTGTTCGACAGGAAACGACACATACACTTTAACATTTTTGAAACACAAGACTATTATTCTTGAAACAGTCAAAGGTTGTAACAGACCTGCAGGCAATAATAACCATTTTTAAAAACTGTCAAAATGTTTCATTTTTGTCATGCGGGATATATTTGGCTAGACTGTTAAAAATTTAAAATGGGACAATTTTCTTACCTCAAAACTTCCCATCACAAACACCTAGACTGAGGTTTCTCAAGAAACTTGAACATTTGCTCTAACCTTTAATGAATCAACTTCAAAGATGACACTTCCTATGTTCTTAACCCAGCAACTTCAGAGGGGTTACATGCTATCTAAGTAACAACTAACAAAACATGGTTTCCCATCCCCTGCTGAGACAAAACCAAACTAACAATGAAGAATGTTCCACAAAACTGTCTCCCCAACCTCTATGATCCAAAGGCAGCAGGTTGAGTACAAATCATCTATTCTTTGGAATTTTCTTCCAGTATTACAGAGGTAAGTAAAAAGTAGGGAGGCTTTCAAGCCAGAAATCACTCAAAAATAAAGGGCCTTCACCTCACTACCTTCACATATTAGAGACCATGTTTGCTATCTGAAAAATATTATACACTATTAAGCAGCTGGAAAAACCCATTTCATTCTTCAGCCTTCAGACAAGGATGGCTGAGGATGGGTTTTCACTACACAGTGAGTGGTAGACTTTGCACAGACCTCAGGATTTATTACAGTGCCAGCTTCGGGCTTCATGTTAAGATAATGCAGAGTGAAAATCTCTCCTTCAGGGAATTTCAACTCCACTCAGGTTTCAGAATGCCATTTCACATAACCAACATAAATTGGCTCCACCTTTAGTTGGAGTATGTCCTCTATCTAATTAGAGAATATTGACTGGGCTACAGGTTGTATTCAATTCAGCCAAACCAGTGCCATATGCAATGAGCATTTAATCCATGTTACACCAAGAATATACATGCATTGGCTATAAACAGAACGCAATGATCAATATGTTGTTCCACCTTGTAGCCACTACCACTGACTCCTCAACCCTGCCCAGGTTTCTCCATTGCTCCTTGTTCAATGAATTGAGCATCATGACAAGAGTGGTTAGAACAGTTGTGACCAACCCAATAAAGGAGCAACAGGTTTTGGCACAGAAAGAATAAGCTATCAAATATCTCACACTAGATCAGTGCACAACCATTTCCAAAGTAAACAAACTACAGTTGAACTAGAAACATAGTAGGAAATTGCTTATGGCTTTCCCGTGCATTAAATCAGACAGTTACAATATAAATGCTGGTGTTGGACTGGGAGCAGTGCCCGGAAGCTAGTGCTTCCAAATAAACCTGTTGGACCATAACTATAAATGCAGACACAGGAACTTATCAAAAGAGAAGATCTGCACTTCTATAGCAGCTTTCACAACTCTGGGGAATCCCAAAGCACTTTAAAAGCCAATTAAGCATTTTTGAAGTATAATTGTGAAGTATAATTGTGTCTTTAAAAGGAAGCATGGCAGTCAATTTGCACACAGCAAGCTCCCACAAATAATAACAAGATAATGACTAAATAAAAATTGGCTTTTAGAGATGTTTATTAAGAGCTAAATACTGAACGAGAAGATTTCCCGAATTTTCATTGAAATTGTGCCAAATAGTTCTTTCACAACCAATCCTGTGGGCAAATTAGGCCTCATTTGAAAGTCTGGGCCTCCCTCAGTACTGCAGGAGTATTTCCACTGCAATATGAAAGAAGCAGATAAGCATATTGACAAAGATTTTAACGTATGTTGAACATAATCTTTTTTTGGATGAATCCTTACTAAATCTGAAACTAAACCCTGAAACTCAAACTCTGCCAGAAGCCAGCTTGTCCTTTTATTTTCTTTAGTATCTTGGCACTTACTGCATCATCTGATGACATATTTTACATAAAACTGCATTCACAGAACTGATACCACATCCTTTAATTGTAAATTTCAAGACTCAACCGGCTCCTTTAAAATTTATCAGAAAGGTATGAGATAGAAAGGAAATAAGGTCACAGCCAGATAAGTATCTGGAACTGATGTAACTCAGAAGCTTGTTCAACCTCAGAAATCCGAGCGTAAGTAGGCCACAAGAGGTATTCAATATCATGACAGAACTCTAATCCCACTTCACCCAAAATCTATTTCGGTCTTGAATACACCCAACAATACAAACATTCACAACTCTCAGGTATAGCATTTCAAAAGATTCACGATCCTCTGGATAGAGTAATTTCAGCCCTAAATTGCTGACCCCTAGTCCCACAGTCTCCAAAGAAACAGACTCAATCGTCAGAGCAGAAATAGTCCATTCAGTCCATTGAGCTTGCTCCACCATTCAACAAAACCACGTGTTCCATCATAGGGTTAGCAAGCCAAGGCAAACCAAACCAAATCAGCTTCATGATCACTGAATTTCTAACAATGAAATTAAACAACAATCCTCATAATTGCTCAACTGTTCCAAACCAAACTTTGCAAGTAACAAATCCTGGACACCAAATTAATTGTAAATTGATCATTTTTGTTTAAGAATGTAAACTTTGGCAGAACATAGATATTAATTAGATTGGGCTTAGATCAGAGATAAACTGCAGGTCAATCTCCTTTGAACAATAACCCCACTCATAAATAGATAGCTGTTGTTAAAATTTGAAAAAAGAATTTGATTAGGCAGCTAGATAACTGTTTCAACTGCAAATACCAGACTTGCATGACATCTTGGACAAAAAAGGTTGTATTACAGGCACAAAGCATTCTATATCTTGCTTGAATTTGAAGTCAGTCAATGCAACCAGCTTCCATAGATCGCTGGAAACCTCTCAGTTATTTCTTACGACTGGGATTCTTTTCTCAGAACTTTCAACATGTTTATAACCATACAGAGCAAAAGCAAAAACAGCTTCAGTCCAGCAGCTTCCAAAGCAAAACTGCCTCCTGTCCAAAACTCAATCAGTTCCTTGTACTTTGTCAACATTCTGCGGTAGGCTGACTAGAACCAGCCCTCCCTTGACTGGATTTCGAAATAGTCAATCAGCTGACAGTCCCTGAGCATAACATCTCAGTGTGAAAACGTCTACACTGTTCTTAGAATAGTAATTAACCTGTATCATCTTTCCAGGTCAATTCCCAACAGCAACATCAGTCTTTTGTGCTCTCCTTTTTAAAAAGAAAAACAAGCTGCTGTTCAAAGTTTAATTCTCAGCTGTAACTAAGAATTCCAAACCAAAATGAGAAAAATTGTGATCGTCTCAATTTATGACTGAACTGATTATCCTCAACTGCACTTTTCTACATTTACCCTATAATATTTCATTATTGATTAAAAATATGCTAGTTTCAGCCTCGAATATAGTTTGTTAATGAGCTAGCCTTGGTAACACTCTGCAGTAAATAATTCCATAAATTCACTGTCCTCAGAGAAGAAATTCCTCATCTTGTCTTAAAATTTGCAACCCTGATTCTAAGAGTATACCTTCTGGCCCTAGACTCTCCCACAAGGGAGAAAGAATCTTTCTGCCTCTGCTCTGTCAAGTCCCCAAAGAATCTTATATGCACCTATCCTTGTCCAGCACTCACGTTTATTTCATTAAGGTCACTTCAGGTCAAAAATGTGATGGAATACTCATTTGCTTAGATGAGCTCTGCTCTAACAACTTCAGAAGCTCAATCCCATCCAGGACAAAGCAGCTTGTTTAAACAGGACCCTATCCACTGTCTCCTCTATTGTTGCAGTGGCAGTAATGACCAACATTTACAATGTGCACTGCAGTAACTCATCAAGGTTCCTGAGAGAGCACTTTTCAAATCTGTATTGCCTGCAATGAGAAGGACAGCGGCACACCATCGACCAAGTTCCTACCAAGCCACACTCCATCCTGAGTCAAAACCCTGGAATTCCCTTCCTAACATCAGCCAATATCAAGAGTGGCAGCAATTCAAGAAGTCAACTCACCAGCACCTTCTTCAGCGATGGGCAATAACCAGAGATACCAAGCTCTCTCAAAGCAAATAATAAAACTTTCCTCAGAACTCCAAGAGATAAAGGTCCATTCTACTCAAATCTTTCCTCATAGGACAATTCCCTCATTCCAGTGCTTCCCCTCATTCAAAGGCATGTTTATCCTTCCATAGGTAAAGAGACAACAGTTGCATAAAGTAATCCATTGAGTTGTCAGTAAAACCAAAGAAAATTTTCCCCTCATGTCTTTTTTGAATCTCTCTCCTCTCACCTTAAAAATTGCCCCCTATCCCAGGGTAAAGATAACTACCATCAACACCTCTCATTTTAAAAACGATCAAGGGGTGACCCAATAAAAAAGGTTGTTAAAGTTACAAAAGATTTTTATAGAATGGTTGCAGTGACAATGTGTCCTCTTGTGGGAAAGACTATCTACACACTGTCAATTAGATCACCAACAAGAAATTAAATGGGGGTAACCGAAGAAGTTTTTTTTAAAAATGCCAATGAATGGCAGAATGTGGAAAGGAGTGATTTAAGCGAGTAGTAAAAATGCATTCAAGAGGAACAAGTGCAAGGGAAACATGAATCAAGGGTTACGATGGTAGGTTCAAATGAGGACAGGTTGGAAGACAGCTTGAATGGATCCCAAATACCATTATGGCTGCGCCAATTGGCCTGATTCTGCACTGGTTCTGATTCTGTCCAAAGTAAACAAGAGATTTTCAACTTATGAAAACAAGTCATTTCATAGCTAGCAAAATTATTTTGTAGAGTAGCCCCAAAGACTGGGATAAATTCGGAATCCAAAAAGACAAAGAAAAACTACAAAGGAACATAAAAATTGACAATAAGAGCTTGTTAAACATAAGAAAGGGAAAACATTGGTCAAAATGAACATAGGCCCCTTAGAAATGAATCTGAGGAGATGTTATGGGGGACAAGGAAATGCCAGGAACTGATATTTTGCATCAGTCCTTAAAGTGGAGGGTATTTCAAACATCCCATTAATAATGAAAGATTATGTGGTGGGGGGAAGAATCAAGTACCATCACCATAACTTGATAAAGTAGTATTAGAGAAACTAAATAGGCCAAAGGAAGATAGGTCCCTTGGCCCAGATAGGTTTGCAGAGGATCTAAAAAGAAGCAGCTATAGAGATAGTGGATGCATTGGTTGCAGCTTTCCAAAAATCCTTGGATTCTGGAGAAGTACTGGAGGATTGCAAAACTGCTAACGTGACACGCCTATCCAAAGGGAGAGAGGCAAAAGGTGGATAACTGAAAGCTGATTACCCAAACATCTATTGCTGGAAAATGTCAGAACTAACTATTGAGCAAGTAATAGTAGTAATTTGGAAAATCAAGATCTAATCAAGGAGAGTCCACATGATTTCCCTTTCATGAAACTGTATCTCACTAAATTTATTAGAGCTTTTAAGGAAGTCTCAACCTGAGTGAATAGAGGGAAACAATAGATGCATTATATTTAGCCTTCCAGAAGGCATTCGATAAGCTACCACACAAAAGATTAAGTCATAAGTTAAGAGCCCATACGCTGGAAGGAGCATATTGGCATGGATGGAGAATTAAAAATGTGTTGCTGGAAAAGTGCAGCAGGTCAGGCAGCATCAAAGGAGAAGGAGAATCGACGTTTCGGGCATAAGCCCTTCTTCAGGAATGAGGAGGATGTGCCAAGCAGGGCAAGATAAAAGGTAGGGAGGAGGGACTTGGGGGAGGGGCGTTGGGAATGCGATAGGTGGAAGAAGGTTAAGGTGAGGGTGATAGGCCGGAGAGGGGGTGGGGGCGGAGAGGTCAGGAAGAAGATTGCAGGTCAAGAAGGCGGTGCTGAGTCTGAGGGCTGGGACTGAGAAAAGGTGGGGGGAGGGGAAATGAGGAAGCTGGAGAAATCCGCATTCATCCCCTTTGGCTGGAGGGTTCCTAGGCGGAAGATGAGTCGCTCTTTCTCAAGGTGTCGTGTTGCCATGGTCTGGCGATGAAGGAGGCCAAGGACCTGCATGTCCTTGGCGGAGTGGGACACTGATCTCCAGCAACTGCAGTCCTCACTTTCTCCATGGATGGAGAATTGGCTAATGAACAAGAAACAGAGTGGGGATTTTCAGGTTGTCAACCTTTAACTAATGGGGATCCATGCGAGGACCAGAACTGTTTATAATGTAGATCAGTGACTTGGAGGAAGGAAGCAAATGTACTGTAGCCAAAATTTGCAGACAATAAGGCAAGTTGTAAAGGGGTTACAAACAGTTTACAGAGAGATATGGATAGATGAGAAAGTGGGCAAAGAGCTAGCAAACAGTATAATGTAAGAAAATATGAAGCTGTTCAGTTTGCAAGGGAGAACAAAAAGAATAAAATATTATTTAAATGGAGAAAATCTGCAACATGTAGAGACTTGGGGGGGACTTGTGCACAAAACAAAACTCGCACACAGGAGCAGCAGGTAATCAGGAAGGCTAATGGAATACTGGTCCTTATTTCAAGAGGGGTGGAGTGTAAGAGTGGAGAAGCCTTAGTGCAATCGCACACGGTGCTGGTGAGACACATCTGGAATACTAAGAGCGGTTTTGGTCCCCTTATTTAAGGAAAGATATCATCTCAGTAGAGGCAGTTCAAAACATGTTCACTCAGACAATCCCCACTATGGAGGGGATTGCCTATGAGTAAATGGTTGAAAAAGGTTGGAATTGGAGTCATTGGAATATAGAAGAATGAGAGGTGATCTTATGGAGACATATCAAGCCCCTTAAGCAGCCTATAAGGTAAATACTAAAAGGATGCTGCTCTTATGGGAGAGTCCAGGACCAGCAGGTACTGTCTTAGTCTTAAATTAGTACCCCTTTATTCTGAGAGAAAGAAGAATTTCTTCTGAAAAAGGGTTGAATGCCTTTGGAACATCACGCCACAGAGCTGTGGGGGCAGAGCATATTTAAGTGTATACTTAAAGTCTGAAATGGGTTGATTCTTGATCAGTAGGGGAAAATCAGGGGTTGAGTGAATGGAAGGAAGGTCAAATCAGCCCTGATCCTACTGAATGAAGGACAATGCTTGAGGCGCCAAACAGCCTACTGCTGTTCCTATTTCGTGGTCTAACTCCTCTTCATCAAACAAAACCAAATACTAACCAATTCTCCACTCGAACGACCATTACCATCATTCTAGAGCTAAGTAATGAATACTAAACAAAGTGTTCATTCCAACCAGACATCCCAACAAATGCATCATGCATTCATGGAAAGCATCTCACTCCAAAGAACTGGGGGGGGGGGGGGGGAAAGCCCAGCAATGAGGCTACTGAAGTCAATAATATCCATCATGCCCAAGAGAGTTGGAGTTAAAATAAGAGGAATGCTTCTCGGCAGAGGGAGCCATTCAGCCAAGTAGTCATCCAATCCACACGGAGGGAATCACAAATGTGACCCGCAATTACACTGAACTATATAGCATTATATAGATTTGCAGATAATGCCTCTGCAGAGCAGCAGCTGAAAATGCTACCTTTTATTTTAATTCAATCCATAAAATGACAACAGTAATTTATTCAGGCTCAGCTGGCATAAGCACTCTCTGTGGAAAGCAGAGGCAAGCTGTGAAGGAAAAGTCACAATTGTGACTGTTCTCGAGGATTGTCACCTTGTTTCTATAAAGTGACAGTTTACACTGTGATGAGAGTGACACAAGTTTAATTGTAAACACATCGACAAGAAGCAGCCATCAGTGGATCCAGCATAGAGTAATATTTAGTTCTGAATAGCTTAAAAGGGACACATTAGTCGCAATAACAGTCAAATAATCCGTTTAAGCAGGTTCACCTCTTCATTCTCCCTAATACTTGTGCAGCATAGCTCCAAACATTGTGTGCCAAACAGCATAAACAAGTGACAGAGCTAAGTGACCCCACAACCAACAAATCAGATTGAAGCTCTGCAGTACTGTCCCATCCAGCCGTGAATGGTGGAGGAGAATTAAACAATTCACTGAAGGAGAAGGCTCTACAAATATCCCCAGCCTCAATGATGGGAGGGTTCAGCGCAGTCAGTGCAAAAAGATAAGGCTGAAACATCTGCAGTCATCTCCGGCCAGCAGTGCTGAGTGGATGATCCATCTCGGGCTCCTCCAGTGGTCCCGAACATCATAGGTACCAGTCTTCAGCCATCTCGAATCACACCATGGGAGGCACTACATATTCCAAAAGCTATGGGCCCAGACAACATTCCGCAATAGTACAGCAGACTTATGGCCCAGAACTTGTTGCTCCCCCAGCCAAGTTCTTTCAGTACAGTTGCAACATCAGCATCTGAAATTGTCCAGGTACGTCCACAAAAAAGCAAGATAAATCCAATCCAGCCAATTATCACCTCAGTCAGTTCTTGATCATTAGTAAACTGATGGAATGTGTAAAAATAGTGCAACCAAGAGCACCTGCTCAGCGACGCCCAGTTTGGGGTCCGCCAGGGCCATTCAGCTCCTGACCTCATTACAGCCTTGGCTCAAACACAGACAGAAAAGCTGAATTCCAGATGTGAGGTGACAGCCACATCATGGTCGTATTCAACCAAATGTGGCATCAAGGAGCCCTAGCAAAACTGGAATCAATGGGTATTGGGGCAAACTCTCTGCTGATTGCAGTCATACATGACACATAGGAAGATGGTTGTGGTTGCTGAAGGTCAGTCACTTCAGCTCTAAGACATCTCTGCAGGAGTTCCTCAGGGTAATGTCCTAAACCCAACCATCTTCAGCTGCTTCACCATCCCTCCATCAGGGTCAGAATTGGGATGTTCACTGACGATTGGACAACATTCAGTGCCATTTCAAATACAACAAGCTCTGGACAACATCCAGGCTTGGGCTGAAATGTGGCAAGTAACACGTGCACCTCACAAATGCCACGTAATGACCATCTGCATTAACAGACAAACCTTAACCACCACCCCCTGACATTCAAAAGGTGCTACCATGACTGAATCCCCCACTATCCACACCCTTGGATAGTCAGGTGTGTGATGGAATACTCCCCACTTGCCTGGATGGCTGCAGCCCCAGCAACACTATCCAAGACAAAGCTGCCCACTTGAATAGCACTACACCCACAAGCATCCACTCCCTTCAACACCACTGCGACTATTATCTACAAGATGCGCTGCAGGAATTCAAAAATCCTTAGATAGCACCTTCCAAACCCATGACCACTTCCAGCTAGAAGGGCCAAAACAGCAGCTAAATGGGAACAATACCATCTGCAAGTTTCCCTCCAAGCCACTCACCGTCCTGACTTGGAAACATATCACGGTTCCTTCACAATCACTGGATCAAAATCCGGGAATTCCCTAATAGCATTGTGTGTCAACTTATAAACACATGGACTATAAGATGACAGCTCATCACCAGCTTCTCAAGGGCAGCTAGGGATAGGCAATAAATGCTGGATGACTAGCAACACCCATGTCCCATGAGTGAATTAAAGAAACTTCCAACAGCCAGTGTTAGAGCAGCGGCTATTTGGCTCAGTACAGAAATGATGAAGGCTGCTGACAAAATGTCCCTCTGCGCCAGGGATCACTTTACATTTATTGGCTGATCACCTTCTCAAGGGCAATTGGCAATGGGCCATAAATGCTGGCCAACCAGCAATAACCATGTCTCATGAGTAAATTTTAAGAAAACCTATGTTGCTCTGAACTGTCACGCACACCATCTTGCACTGAAGCTGGTTGAAGAGCCACTTTCAGGAGAAAGTGAGGACTGCAGATGCTGGAGATCAGAGCTGAAAATGTGTTGCTGGAAAAGCGCAGGTCAGGCAGCATCCAGGGAACAGGAGAATCGACGTTTCGGGCATAAGCCCTTCTTCGGGCATAAGCCCTGAAGAAGGGCTTATGCCCGAAACATCGATTCTCCTGTTCCCTGGATGCTGCCTGAGCCACTTTCAGGGTCTACTAAAAATATCTATTGATGGGAACAATCAGTACACCCACCTCCCTCTCAAAACTAGAAGCTTAGCATCTCCTTAACTGGTCTGCTTAGCCCTGACATTACAGCTCAAACATTTTCAGAGTAAACAATGCTGATATGCATCATCTCCCCTGTTATAAATTTTTAAGAACATTGTTCCTGTGAAACAGCACATAGATCACAGTTCACATCCCACCACATGGTCACTTCCTTCCCTCAGCCACTGAGGAGCAGGTCAACCAGTTGGGTTGGGTCCAGGGGCTTCCTCACTTTAAGAGCCAAAGTGACTGCGTCATTTGCTGGTGCAATGGGTTACTAGAAAGCATCCACAGGAGCCCAGGCAAACGCAGAAGAACCAAGGTGGCCTGATTTTATTCACAGTTGCGCAATCCTCCAAATAAAAGGCCAATATGAGGAAGAGGTACAATCTGCTCAAAATGTTTATGCAGTGCTATCAAATTTGCATCTGCTGAGAAACTCTAAGAACACACAAACTGAAACGCAACTAACAGAGTTGTAAATCTATTCCCTTTTGGCTAGTTCAGTTTCTCAATCTCCAACTTTGGTGCCCCTTTCCTGTTGAGCACACATCATCTGGTGTTGGGGCAGCAATTGCCCTCATTTACTCTTCTCAGATGGTCACATGACTGACTGGCATGCATTAGAAACCGATCTTTTCCCTCCAATACATGCCACTTTAAATTACTCAAGAAATTGTTTCCTTCTCACAACTGAACATTGATAGTCTTGATCGACCTACCCCGATACCGATCCTATTATCACTGAGCAACGGCAGGAAAGATCCACAGTTTTTAACAAAATGTTTAAACCTGCTCACAAAAGAGATACTTCAAATCAGATATTCATCAAACGTTCTTGAATATCTGAAGTAGGAGTTTAAATAAATGGTGAATAAAACTTTGGAGAACAGGACACAAAGAAGAAAATCTTAAAATAGTCTGATGGTAAATATACACAGATACAATATAAATGTAAGAATTAATAATCAAAACAATTAAAATTCCAAGTCAGAAAAGATTGTAACTTGCAAAGATGATCCATCTCATGTCCTTTTGATGGCGTGAGAACAGGCCTCATTTCCACAGCATTCCACTTGCTGCTGATACTGCTGTCATTGAACGTTAGTTGAATATGCACTACTTTGTAAAGGCCTAACCACATCTGAAAACCGCTTTTCCTGTATAGTTATGGAACAGAAACACAGCAACCAATCAGGGTCTCATTAAAATGTACCCATCACAGCCTAGTCACAAACCATCCTTTTTTGGTTCCATCAACTGCCAGTTCAGCGACATCTGTCTGAACACACATCCCACCAAGCTGTAAAATTATTGGTCGTGTTTAGATTGCTTCCTGTGTAGATATAGTATTACATATCTAGTTGGACTCGTCACCCATACTAAACAGAGGAAGCAGTACACTATATCTATAACTGTACCTGTCTAGGAAGCAACATGAACACCCATAAAAAGTGATTGATTGTGTTTAATATGCTCCTGTACAGAACCAAACTGCAAGTGACAATGTGTATATATCATAAAAACATTTATAACGAATAAAGTACATTTTTGAAATAAAAAAGGGTTTCACAACCAAGTGGCACATTTCAAGATCCAGGACTTTGTGCTGATGGATGCACTAAAGCTTGGGACAGCTGTCACCAAAGAGCAATGGGAAAGACCACGATCGCAGGTCTTTCGGACAAAGCACAATGGGGGTCCATTCAGTTATCAGACCCTCCCAGTGCCTCAAATATAGGTAAACAGAATCTTACACAAAATGCCTTGGAAAAAGTGAGGACTGCAAATGCTGAACAGTCAGAGTCAAAAGGTGTGGCGCTGGACAAGCACAACAGGTTAGGCAGCATCTGAGAAGCAGGAGAGTCAACATTTCGGTAGGACATGCAGAAATGCAGGGCTTATGCCTGAAATGTCGACTCTCTTGCTCCTCAGACGCTGCTTGACCTGCTGTGCTTTTCCGATGCCACAATTTTCAATCAAGAAATGCCTCGGGTTCGTTTGGCGGAACTGCCGGGAAAGTCAACTCTAAATATGTTTATTCCCAATATGCGAAGACTGTAGAGAGTCAAACTGCTTGAGTGACTATGCATCTACGTAAAGGTTTTTTTTGTGAATTAGCAATTTATGGAAAAAAGAAATTTCACAACCAATAGATCTCAGTTCTCTACAGGCTGTTCCCTAGGATCTGCGCTTAGAGGACCACTAGCTTGGTGAACAGATGCTGTTTGGTCTGCCCAAAATTTGGTCTTCCACTGCCAAGAGTTGACCTCTACTGCGTATTGCAGAATAATCCATTTCAGGACTACATGCCAAGGGAAACTTGGGGTAGCTGCCAAGTGCTTAGAGGGGTTAGTCATGGCTCACATCAACTCCAGCCTCCCAGATTGCTTTGATCCCTTGCAATTCGCCTACCAATGCAACAGGTCCATGGCAGACACCACCTCTCTGCCCCATACTCATCTCTGTAACAACTGGACAAGGATACCTACACCAGGCTCCTATGTATTGACTACAGCTCCGCTTTCAACACCATAATTCCATGGAGTACAGGAAGGAGAGTGCTTACTGGCATGGTATAAAAAGACAACAAAATCTCTCCATCAACATCATCAAAACAAAGGAGCTGGCCTTTGACTTCAGAAAGCAGAGTGGAGGACACACCCCTGTCTGTTGAGGCAGAGATGGTTAACAGCATCAAGTTCCTGGGAGTGATGATCATCACCAATCTGTCCTGGTCAACCCACATTCATACTACAGCTTGGAAAGCACTGCAATGCCACTACTTCCTCAGGAAGTGAAGGAAATTCAGCAAGTCCATAAAGACTTGCAAATTTTTACTCAATGCACCACAGAAACCATCCCATCTGGATGCATCAGATCTTGGTATGGCAACTGCTCTTCCCAAGACAAAGTACAGAAAGCTGTGAATCAGCTCAGTCCATCACACAAACCAACCTCCCATCCCTTGACTCAGATTTTTGAATAGGCCTCTTTAATGTTAATGTTGATCTCTCTCTGCACCTTGCTGGCAGCTGTAATGCTGTATCCTGTTTTCTGTTCTGTTATCCTGATACACTAGTATCGTACAATCTGCCTGTAAAGCAAGACAGTACTTTTCACTGTACACGTGACAGTAATAAATCAAATCAAACTAAACCAAGGTACAGTAGGAAAAGACTGCCGTCCAAGGTCTTTGTGCCAAAGTGACGATCTGTTCAGCTATCACACCCTCTCGTTGCTTCAAGATGTATGTGAATAGTGTTCTGCATAATTAGCAAATGCTTTTGGTTTTGTAACTGCAGGGAATGTCAAATTCCAATGTTTGATTTTTCTATGTAAAGATTGTACAGAACTGCCTTTTTAGCTACGTCCATAAATTCTTAATGAAAATTATGTCTGCAAAAAAGAATACACAACTAACAGATCAAGTCAGAACTCAAGGTTCTGCTACAGCTAATTACAAATGGTAGAAGACAAAAAAAACAAACGGGAAGAACACTGAACATCCTCAACAGCTCTGTGAAAACAACAAGGCCAACTAGTGTGCAAATGTCTTCAGTCAGGAGTAATGGATGAAAGTCATGGTTCAGTTGGAAACACTCAGCTCTGAGCTCGAAGATTGAGAGTTCAAGTTGCACTCCAGAGACCTGTGCACAAAATCTAAGCTTACATTCCTATGCAGTCACACTAAGTGTTACACTATCATCCTCCTATTTTTCATATGAAACATGAAAACGCGTATCTGTCCTCCCAAGAGAACCTGGCCCATGTCAGGACTTGGAAAAAAAAGCACAGGAGTTTATTGCTTTACCTTCAATATACTTATACCTCAAGGCCTCAACTATACAACAAAGCAGTAAAATAAAACACTGAACTGCAGATGTTGGAAATCTGAAACAAAAAAACAATTGCTGTATGAATTCAGCATCTGGCAGCTGTGGAGAGAGAAACAGAGTTAACATTTCAAGTGTAGTTGAAGAAGGGTCGCTGCACTCAAAACGTTAACTCAGCTTTTTCTCCACAGTTGCTGCCAAGCTTGCTCAGTTTTTCCAACAAGTTCTGTTTTTATAACTAAAAAAGCAGGAATCTTATTGTATGCAAATTCACTGTCACCTTTCCTACAGTATATCAGTGGACCCTCTTTAAAAGTTCTTAATTGGCTCTAAAAACACTTTGGGACCTTGCAGTAATGAAACACATATAGCTTTCTTACAATGTTTCAAGGCTCATGAGGCACAACAGTAGTGCTCCTGCCTCTTAAACAGGGTCCCATCTTTGCTAAAAATGTCTGACAACCTGTTTGAACAGGCTAATTCAAAACACTTATTAAAACGTTGCCATTCTTTTCACGGCCTCCTCCTGTGGTCCCCACCATCACAAATGCCAGTCTGCCAAAAAGATTCACCCCTTTTAATAATCAAAAACAAAAATCGTCGAAAAACTCAGCAGGTGGTGTCTGTGGAGCAGAGTTAATATTTCAGGCCCAGTGACCCTTCTTCAGAACTGGTCAGTGGACCCAACACATTAACTCTTCTTTCTGTCCATGGATGTTGTCAGACCTGCTGAGTTTTTCCAGCAATTTCTGTTTTTGTTCCTGATTTACAGCATCCGCAGTTATAGAGTCAGAGTCCTACAGCACCGACCAAATGTCCTTCCACTCTAACCCTATTTCCCTGCACTTGGCCCATAGCCTTCTAAACATTTCCTATCCATGTATTTGCCCAAATGCCTTTTAAGTGTTGTTAATGTATCCACCTCAACCACTTGGATAGGCACATGGAAGATAGTACAATGAAGGGTGTGTAGGTTAGTCTGATCTTAGAGTAGGATAAAAGGTTGGCACGACATCAAGAGCCAAAGGGCCTCTACTGTGCTGTACTGTTTTATGTTCTATGTTCCACTGGCAGCTCACTCCATGTGTACACATGCTATATTAAAAAAAAGTTGCATCTCATGTTCCCTTTTATAATTTCCCCTCTAACCTTAAACTGATGCCCTCTAGTCCTCAATTCCCCAACTCTAGGAACAAGACTGAGTGCATTCACCTATCCATGCCTTTCACTTCTATGAAATGCCCCCTCAGTCTCCTACGTTCTAAAGAAAAAAGTCCTAGCTTGTCCAACCTCTCCCTATGACTCAGACCATTGAGTCCTGGTAAAATCTTTGTAAATTTCCTCTGCACTCTTTCCAGTTTATTTACATCCTTCCAGCAGCAATGTGACCAGACCCAAACACAAAGCTCCAAGTGCAGCCTCAACAGCGCCCTGTACAACTGAAGCATAACTTCCAAACTTCTATACTCAACACCCTGACTGAAGGTCAGTGTGCCAAAAGCCGCCTTCACAGCTCGGTCTGTGACTCCACTTTCAGAGAACCATGCACCTGAACCCCAAGGTCCTTCTGTTCCACCATACTCCTTAAAGATCCACATTTCACCATGAAACTCCTACCTTGGTTTGACTTGCCAAAATGCAAGACCTCACACCTATTTCTATTAAACTCCATTTGCCATTTCTCAGCCCACTTCCCCAGCTGATGAAGGTCCTGCTGCAATTTCTGACAACCTTCCTCACTGTTCACGTTATCAGCTATTTTAGTGTCACTTGCAAACTTATCATGCCTTGTACATTCTCATCCAAATTACTGATATAGATATTAAACAAAAATAATAGTTCATTGTATTCCCCCCTGCTTATGGTCCCCACTGGTAGACAATGGGGACCCAGTGGATGTAGTCAACTTAGATTTCCAAAGGGCCTTTGATAAGGTTCTGCTCAAGAGGCTGCTGCACAAGATAACGATGCATGGCATTAGGGGTAACCTATTAACAAGGATAGAGGATTGGTTGACAAACAGGAAGCAAAGAGAGTGGGGATTAATGAGGGCTAATCTGGCTGGCAATCAGTGACTAGTGGTGTGCCTGAAGGATCGGTGTTGGGACTGCAATTATTTACAATTTATGTAGATGTTTTCAAATTGGAGACCACCTGTAGGGTGTCAAAGTTTGCAACGGACACAAATATGAGTGTAAGAGCAAAGTGTGCAGAGGACTGTGAAACTTTTCAGAGGAGCTTAGATACATTGAGTTAGTGGGCAAAAGTCTGGCAGATGGAATACAATGTTAACAAATGTGAAGTCATACATTTTGGTAGGCGCGACAGTAAAAAGGTTTATTACTTTAATAATAAAAGTTTGCAGCATGCTGCTGTGCAGAGGGACCTGGGTGTGCTTGTGCATGACTCACAGAAGGTTGGTCTGCAGGTGCAACAAGTAATTAGGAAGGCAAATGGAATTTTGTCCTTCATTGGTTCAGGGATTGAGCTTAAAAGCAGGAAGGTTATATTGCAGCTGTATAGGATGCTGGTGAGGCCACATCTGGAGTACTGCATGCAGTTTTGGTCTCCTACTTGAGAAAGGATGTACTGACACTGGAGGTGGCGCAGAGGAGGTTCACTAGGTTGATTCCGGAGTTGAGGGGGTTGGCTTATGAGGAGAGACTGAGTAGATTGGGATTGTATTCATTGAAATTCATAAGTATAGGGGGGTTGGGGATCTTACAGAAACATAAAATTAGGAAAGGAATAGATAAGATAGAAGTAGAGAGGATGTTTCTGCTGGCAGGTGAAGCTAGGACAAGAGGACATAGTCTTAAAATGAGAGGGAACAGATTTCGGACTGAATTCAAGCAAATGTATACGATATAAGCAGGCAGAGAAAGAGTTAAAATTCTGAGTTTTGTGAAACAAGAGCATGAGCTCAACAAGAGCTGAGCATGACTCAGATCAATAAGAACTTGCAGTTAACAATGGGGTGCTGGAGACAAGGGTAATGGGTTAACGAGGTGGAAAAGCATTCATGATGTCAAGCCATTTAACAATATTACAAGCATTCAGTATGTAAGGTCAGTTTAACAAGATGAAAAGTATTCGTTACGTGAAGCCAGTTATTCATTGCGTAACAGCAGATGGCTTAATCTTTAAGATTAACACTCGCTGATTGTAAATCACCTGATCAATATACATGTTGCCTTATCTGGATGCTCTTTCCTGTAAAATGACTATATAATTCATTAAGAAACTGCTCTTCCAGAGAAGACAGCGTACTCACATCTGTGTGCACATGGGCGATCATTATCTCTCCCTCCAGGACCCAGAATAAAGATGAAGGAGATTAAACTATACTGCGTCTCTAAGCATTTTGCTTCGACTGAGGGGGGGGGGAAATGGGATGACAAATTGAGAAGGAACGTCTTCACCAAGAGGGTTGTTAATCCATGGAATTCCTTACCCAGTGAAGCAGTTGATGCTACGTCAGTAAACAGTTTTAAAGCTAAAGTAGATTTTTTTTGAACAAGGGATTAAGAGATACAATGAGAGCACAGGTAAATAGATCCTACTCCACGAAAAGATCAGTCACGATCTTATTGAGTGGCGGAGCTGGCTCAAAGGGCCAGACAGCCTCCTCCTGCTCCTGGTTCTTTTTTTATATATAATATCTGGAAATGCCTGACTGGCTGGGCAAAGGGCATGGACCACATTAAACTGCATCTCTTGCCAAACCATTTCAGTACAGCTGCAACACTGGTATCTAACCTGACAACATGAAAAATTGCCCAAGTCTGCCCGAGCCACTAGAATCAGACAAATGCAACCCAGGCAATTGCATCCGATCAGATATATGGTCCAATTATGATACTTTGTTTGGGTTACATAAAATACACTGTACAGAAATAAGCCATTTTATCCCACCAATACATGCTGACACTCAAGCTCCATTCAAGCATTCTTCAACATTTTGTCATCAGATTCTCAGAATCAGTCTCAATTTCTTTCTCCTTGTACACTGAATGGAAGAGTCAAATTCCCAAAAGATGTGGAAAAGGGACTGCCCTCAACAAAGTGCGGCAACAAGAAACCAGAACCAACATGAAAAAAACTGAATCAATGCACTGTGTGCAACTGCAATGCCTTTTCATGCATTGCAACGGAATAAAAACTTTCCAAATGAAAAGAAATGAGGGGATTGTGGGGAAAAATTAAGAAATCAGAGGAATAAGACAAAGTGGATCCTTCTATTTGAGCCAGCACTGACACAATGAGCCACATGGCCTCCTTCTGAACTATATAATTCAGAAACTTATCAAGTCATAAGCCATTGTGGATCAGCTGAAAAACTTCGGATTTGGAGCTGGCACTAAAGAAGATGGCTCATCTGCTGGAGGACAAATATTTGACCCAAACCTTGGCAGAGTTGCTCAGGGAAGTAATCCAGGCCTAATATTGATCAACTGTTTCAACAACTCTCTCTCTCCAACGAGGCCAGAAAAATGGCAAATAATTGCGGCACGGTGGCACAGTGGTTAGCACTGCTGCCTCACAGTGCCAGAGTCCCGGGTTCAATTCCCGACTCAGGCGACTGACTGTGTGGAGTTCTCCCCGTGTCTGCGTGGGTTTCCTCCGGGTGCTCCGGTTTCCTCCCACAGTCCAAAGATGTGCAGGTAAGGTGAATTGGCCATGCTAAATTGCCCGTAGTGTTAGGTAAGAGATAAATGTAGGGGTATGGGTGGGTTGCGCTTCGGCGGGGCGGTGTGGACTTGTTGGGCCGAAGGGCCTGTTTCCTCCGTAAGTAATCTAATCTAATTGCAGCGTTCAGCTCCAATCGCAATTCTTTCGGTAACGAAACAGCCCTTATCTGCAGGCAGCAAGACTTACATAACATGCTCTAAGTGTGGCACAAATGTTACTTCCCAAAATTGCCACTTACTATCCCTCATAAGACAGAATCTGAACACCTTTCTTGATATTCAGTGATAATACAGATCACCAAAATCCAGGATGTTCACAAGGAGCAGAAAGGCAACTGGACCAAGTACATAGACATCTTGGCTACTAGAGACACTAACATTTTAAGTTGAATGGCTCATCTTCTGAATTCCCAAAGACACTTTGTTACAGATGAGGCACAGGTCACAACAGCAATGAAATGCTGCACACTTGCTTAAAAGATGACAGCATCAAATCGAACAAACTCAACCATCCAGGACTAAGCCACCCATCTGATCACAAATCCATTCCACCACTGACAGCAGTACCAACTACAAGATGAATTGTAACCATTTGCCATGGCTTTTTCCACAATGCCTCGGAAACCCACAATCTTCAACACACAAAAGAACAAGAACAGTTGTGCATGCAAACATCACATACATGTCCCTCACTTCATAAATCATGTTGTGTTGATTACATCCCTGGCTCAAGGTCAGTGACAGTAATTGACAGCACACTATCCCTCAACATAACTTGTAGACACAGTCCTAGCTTCAGGCCGTGTAGTCAGAGCACCCCACACCCCCCTCCCCCCGCCAACAAATACCCTCCCAGAAGATATTACTGGATATTCTCTAGCTTGGGCCACGAAAGTCCGTAATAGTTTTTTTGTGCGTCCTGGAAGTGCTGTCCCTTTTAGGGATTGAATGCAAACAACAAGCAAGCCAGAATGCTGAGACACCCTGGGTGTCTACTAATCAGAGGCAACAACTTGTGAGTTTGACTAGACTAGTCAATACTGATCTGTCCCCATTCTAAATCAAATAGTTTTATGTTTTAGCCTTGTTTCATGGTTTCACTTCAAATGCAGTACTATGCTAGGTATCACTCCCCAGGTCAGATATTAACTCACGGTCTTGATGCTTCTTTTCAGCTTTAAGTCAACATTAAAGTCTCAAAAGAACTGATGGAAGGATGGAGTTTTCCAACATTTGCAACAATTAAGATCAAAGGCATGAACAACTTAGGTGAGATT
This sequence comes from Chiloscyllium plagiosum, assembly GCF_004010195.1. NCBI lineage: Eukaryota > Metazoa > Chordata > Chondrichthyes > Orectolobiformes > Hemiscylliidae > Chiloscyllium > Chiloscyllium plagiosum. Next base: position 6,312,616 of record NC_057722.1, on the reverse strand, counting down.
GCAGTGCCTGCAGAGTTGGGTGCAATCAAAAAGCTATTACTGGCTTTAGTGACCCAAGCCGGAGAATATCCAGTAATACCTTCTGGGAAATGCACGCGCAAGGACGAGATCAATTAATTTAGGATGTCACTCGGTCAATAACTGCCAACACTCAATACAATTTCAAATATCCAGGGTTACTGCAGATTTGGGTGCAAGTTTACACAGGATGCCAAATGCAATAACATCTTTGCAGAGCGGCATTCGATTGGCAAAGATTTGATGTGTTAAGCATAGTATTTTAGTCCAAAGAATAAAGTGGCCATCATACTACTTGGGCTGTAACAGCCAAAACAGTGTACGCAGAGGGAGAAATTCACAAATTATTAACAGTAGTGAGCTGGGTTAAGAAAGGGAATTTACCTTGAATAAGGGTCTCCATGATATAAAAAAATCACATGGAGCCATAATAGAAAGTGCAAAGATGCCAAAAGGGCAATTCCATAACTGAGAATCTGTGGAGCTCTTCTCTATAGAAGAGAAAGTTGATGAGTAATCAAAGTAGTTTTTAAGGTTCCGGGAAGGTACTGCAGCTCACAGTTAGCAGAGATAGTTGTTCCATTTGTGGGAGAGCCCAAACCCAAGCTCCATTAATCTAAGGTAGCCACCAATGAATCCTCAGACAGACTAGATTAGATTAGGATTAAATTACTTTACAGTGTGGAAACAGGCCCTTCGGCCCAACAAGTCCACACCGCCCCGCCGAAGCGCAACCCACCCATACCCCTACACATCTACCCCTTACCTACCACTACGGGCAATTTAGCATGGCCAATTCACCTGACCTGCACATCTTTGGACTGTGGGAGGAAACCGGAGCACTCGGAGGAAACCCACGCAGACACGGGGAGAATGTGCAAACTCCACACAGTCAGTCGCCTGAGGCGGGAATTGAACCCGGGTCTCTGGCGCTGTGAGGCAGCAGTGCTAACCACTGTGCCACCATGCCGCCCACTGCGTTCAAATTCACATGAAGCAGTTTTAGCAAGTTGCATGAATTTAGGAGAAAGCTGGATCAATGCAGTAGCGGGAAAGGAATAGAAGGACATGCCAACTTGGCTTAAATAAATATCGAGATGTGAGTGGAAACTCATTTACGGCATAGAACCAGCACAGATTAAAGAGGCTGAGTGACCAGCTTCTGTCCTGTGGACTTGTCCGAACACTATTTGGGAAGAAAGCAACATAGGCCAGGCACCAGCAACTGCCAGTATCTTTGGAACCAGATTCCAACAGGATTCAGTGTTTCCAGATGCAGGAGAAAACAGGCAGAGCTCCTTCACCCACCAGATTCTTTCAATTCCACTGCAGTTTGAAGGAGCATTCGTCTATTTACTACCAGGCATCTAATTATACATGATGAAAAACTTCAGTGAAAAGGAAGTGACTGAACAAGACCTATCCTGTCTGATCAAGCAGCTTACAGCTATCACAGTAGGGTGAATGCTTCTTCCCCCACACCCAGCATCATGTACAGGCAGGCAGGCAGGCACCCCTCTAGCACTAGGATCTGGTGTGTAGCTGTCTCACATGTCAAGACTTATCTGCCTCTTTCATTGCACTTCTTGTTCTCAACACAAGTACTCAGGACTCAAAGGATCTGTACAATCTGCTTCAAGCAAACATTGCAAATTCTTGATTAATTTTAAAGAGTATATCATAATCTAATCTGGATAGATGATTTCTTTGAGGCAAGTTGCAATTCATTTCTTCATAGGACAACTGTAACTTAACTCCTTTCAAAGTTGTGACAATCTTACATTCTCTCACGACCTGCAGTTCATTCTGCTCTCACAATTGTCCTCCTTCTACTTCAGTCTCTATCGGGGATTTTGTCCTGCAACGGCCAAACCTTTATTTCAGAGGAGATTGTGTTCGCAGGTTACACAGTTGGCTTCACAGCAGAAATGAACTTGGGAAACAGGAATGATATTTTATGACAACTTGCAGCTTACAACCCCCTAACAAGCCAGTAGAGAACAGTGGAAGCTGTGAAGGCTGCAAAGAGCAAGCAAAACAATGCAGTAAATCAGGGCTCGGTGAACAGCCTCAAAGTACAATGCTGATTAACAATATTTAGTCCCAGCTGTAAGGTTCCATCTAAAACCAGACTCTTTCCACCACAAATTTAGCAATCAGGTGAGTAAAAAGTAAAATTCAAAAGCAAATGCAAGAAATTCTCTCCAGGGGTTTCAGTGTCATTCATCATTTGGTACTGAACCCCAAGGAACCCCTTGTTTGCCGTGAACCTGGGCTTTACCACAATGAGCCAAGTGAAACGCAAGATGTAACCCAAGAATCCGTATCACTGATTTCGTGGGGCCACATCTCGAATACCCTGCACAGTTCTAGGATAAGGTGGAGGGAGGGGAAATGAGGAAATTGGTGAAGTCCACATTGACGCCATGTGCTTGGAGAGTCCCAAGGTAGAAGAAGAGACGTTTTTCCTCCAGGCGTCGGGTGGTTTGGCTATGGCGATGGAAGATGCCCAGGACCTGCACGTCCCTGGCAGAGTAGGATGGGGAGTTGAAGTGTTCGGCCATGGGGCAGTGAGGTTGGTTGGTGTGGGTGTCCCGGAGATGTTCTCTGAAGCGCTCTGCAAGTAGGCGTCCTGTCTCCCCAATGAGACCACATCAGGAGCAACAGGTACAGTAAGTGATATGTGGAAATGCAGCTAAAATTCTGATGGTATGGAAGGCTGCCTTGGGGCCTTGGGCAGAGGTGAGAGGGGAGGTACGGGCACAGGTTTTGCAATTCCTGCAGTGGCAGGGGAAGGTGCCAGGGGGGAGGAGAGGGAAGGGTGGTTTGTTGGGGGAGCGTGGACCTGACAAGAGGGAAGGGTCTTTACAGAAAGCGGGCAGGAATGGAGAGGGAAATATATCCCTGGTGGTGGAGTCCATTTGAAAGGTGGCAGAAATGGTGGAGGATGATGCTGTGTATCCAGAGGTTGGTAAGGTGGAAGGTAAGGACCAAGGGGGTTCTATCCTTGTTGCGGTAGAGGGGTGGGATTCAAAGGCAGAGATGCGGGAAGTGGATGAGATGCGCTGGAGGGTATCATCGACCACATGCGAGGGGAAATTGCAGTCTTTGAAGGAGGAGGCCATCTGGTGTGTTCCGTGGTGGAACTGGTCCTCCTGGGAGCAGATGCGGCAGAGGAATTGGGAATAAGGGATAGCCATTCCCCAACTTTTCCTCTGCTACATTGATGACTGTATTGGTGCCACCTTGTGCCCCCACGAGGAGATTGAATAGTTCATCAACTTCACCAACACATTCCACCCTGACCTTAAGTTCACCTGGACCATCTCAGACACCTCCCTCCCCTTCCTGGACCTCTCCATTGCCATCAACAGTGACCGACTTAACACAGACATCTTCTACAAACCCACCGACTCCCACAGCTACATGGACGACATAGCCTCCCACCCTGTCTCCTGTAAAAATACTTCCTTATTCCAATTCCTCTGCGGCATCTGCTTCCAGGAGGACCAAGTCCACCACAGAAGACACCAGATGGCCTCCTTCTTCAAAGACTGCAATTTCCCCTCCCACATGATTGATGATACCCTCCAGCAAATCTCATTCACTTCCCGCACTTCTGCCCTCAAGTCCCACCGTCAGGTCCACACTCTTTCCTCCCCCCCACCCCCACCATCAACCCACCCTCTCCTCCTGCCACCACAGGAATTGTAAAACCTGCACCCATAGCTCCCCTCTCACCTCCATCAAGGCCATTAGAGTTTCACCTGCACTTCCACACGTCACTTATTGTATCCGTTGTTCCCAATGCTGTGTCCTCTACATTGGTGAGACAGGATGCCTACATGCAAAGCACTTCAGAGAACATCTCTGGGACACCAACCAACCCCACTTCCCCATGGCTGAACACTTCAACTCCCCCTCCGACTCTGCCCAGGATATGCAGGTCCTGGGCCTCCTCCATCGCCACGACCTAACCACCTGACATTTGGAGTAAGAATGCCTCATCTTCCACCTTGGGACCCTCCAACCACACAGCATCACTGTGGACTTCACTAGTTTCCTCATTTCCCCTCCCTCTACCTTATCCCAGTCCCAACCCTCCAACTCGGCATTGCCCTCATGACCCATCCATCTTCCTTCCCACCTATCCACTCCACCCTCCCCTCTGACCTATCACCATTACCCCCACCTCCATCTACCTACGGCACTCTCAGCTAGCTACCCCCCAGACCCACCCACTACCCATTTATTTCTCCACCTGCACAGCTCACAAGCCTCATTCCTGATGAAAGGCTTTTGCCCAAAACATCGATTTTCTTGTTCCTCGGATGCTGCCTGACCTGCTGTGCTTTTCCAACACCACACACTTCACTCTAATGTCCAGCATTTGCAGTCCTCACTTTCTCCTAGCTGATAAGATAGTGAAGGCAGCGTTTGGTATGCTTTCCTTTATTGGTCAGAGTATTGAGTACAGGAGTTGGGAGGTCATGTTACGGCTGTACAGGACATTGGTTAGGCCACTTTTGGAATATTGTGTGCAGTTCTGGTCTCCTTCCTGTCGGAAAGATGTTGTGAAACTTGAAAGTGTTCAGAAAAGATTTACAAGGATGTTGCCCGAGTTGGAGGATTTGAGCTATAGGGAGAGGCTGAACAGGCTGGGGCTGTTTTCCCTGAAGGGTCGGAGGCTAAGGGACGACCTTACAGAAGTTTATAAAATCATGAGGGGCAAGGATAGGAGAAATAGATAAAAGTCTTTTCCCTGGGGTGGGGAGTCCAGAACTCGAGGGCATAGGTTTGGGGCGAGAGAGGAAAGATATATAAGGGGCAACTTTTTCACACAGAGGGTGGTACGTGTATGGAATGAGCTGCCAGAGGAAGTGATGGAGGCTGCTATAATTACAGCATTCAAAAGGCATCTGGACGGGTACATGAATAGGAAGGGTTTGGAGGGATATGGGCCAAGGATATCCTATCCTAGATTAGGATAGGATATCTGGTTGGCATTGACAAGTTGGACCGAAGGGTTCGTTTCCGTGCTGTATATCTTGAGGACAAACTGTTACACCTAAAGCACAAGGCATCTGGACGGGTACATGAATAGGAAGGGTTTGGAGGGATATCAAGTGCTGGCAAATGGGACTAGATTAGGATAGGATATCTGGTTGGCATTGACAAGTTGGACCGAAGGGTTCGTTTACGTGCTGTATATCTTGAGGACAAACTGTTACACCTAAAGCACTTGTTTGCTCCTGACACAAAACACTGACTGAGCTGTGTGTTTACACATTCTGTTTACATTTCAGATTAGCAGTAGTTGTATTTTGTCATGGTCTAATTGAAGGGCACAGCTTGACTCATTGATCACTTCTGAAGTTTTATTGAACACAGGACCCCAAACAAGGGCAGCAATTAGTCTCCACCCAGCAAGGCCTTGCTCTGTGGCGTGCTTTATCAGCCCAGACTCAATTGCAACATTGCTCGTAGTTTTGAACACTTTTAACCCAGTGTGTGTGTCCTGATCAGCAAGGAAGAATTTAGGCAATAATTCCTTGCAAACAAAATAGCTGCAGTGTTTGACACAACCACGGTGAACACTTAACACACATTCTGAATAAAGTGAAGCATGCAGCAAGAACAGGAAAGAAACCCAGCAGGCAGGAACCTGCTCCATCAATAGACCAGCCCACACAACATATTACTGAAATCCCAGATTCAATCTGTAGACACTGGGCTGAACTTGACCAGAGGTTAGGAAGACTTTTGAAATCTGGACATGCTCATGGCCAGTAAGGGAGTTCAGGGTTGGACTGCTGGCCCTGATGCAACATGATCCCAATGAGGATTAACATTTTCAGACAGTGACAGCAAGCCCAAGGCTGTTCTTTTTGGCTAAAGTGGCTTGGTCTTTAGTGGACGTAGCCTGGCAGTTTTGTCCGACTGAATGTGGACTTCACTTGATTTTGAAAAGAGTTGTAAATGGCAAACAGTACATTTAGACAGCAAGACTACAGTCTCTCACACAAACTAGAGGAAAGCCCTCATTCCAGAATTGTCTCTCTACCAGTCCCTCACCTGGATGGAACAAAGTAGTCTATGAAGGGACATGCAAGAAATCCAACAAGCTATATTTCCAACTGCATTATGCTCAGCAAACCTCACTACAAGATGCTACTGCAACAGTCAAACTTCAATTTTGGCTCTGGAATTTTACTGATAGGCTTATGGCACTGTCACAGCTCATCTCAAACACCAAGTCCAGGTTCAAGTCCCAGTCAGGACTTAGTACAAAAATTAAAAGGTTGACACACTCCAGTGCAATTCTGCATTGAAGATGATGCATTAAGCAGAGATTCCCGACTGCCTGTTTCAATGGATGTAAAAGGTTGTACCGTTTAATTTCAAACACAAGTTGGTGAGCTCCCCCCCACTCCACCCTAAGGGTTGATAAGAAAAAGCTTTCTCAAAATGAGCTGTTAAGAGTCTGGAATGTACTACCTGAGCATGTGGCAGAGGGAAGTTCAATTGAAACTTTCCAAAGAAAGTCAGATCATTATATGAAAAGGAACAATGCACGTGTCTCTTCCCGCTCACCTTTAGTGGCCTGCATTGCCATTAAGAGGCATTGCATGTAAATTAATCAATTGGAAAACACAGTTGATTTACTGGGGTGGCAAGGAGATGTGCAGCTAGGAAACTGATCCTTCAGTCCAACTCATCCATGTCAACCAGATATTCTAAAGTAATCTTGTCCTACTTGCCAGCACCGACCCATATCCCTCTAAACCCTTCCTATTCATATACCCATTCAGATGTCTTTTAAATGTTGCAATTGTACCAGCCTCCACTATTTCCTCTGGCAGCTCATTCCATATACATACCACCCTCTGTGTGAAAAAGTTGCCCCTTAGGCCCATTTTACATAGTTCCCCTCTCACCCTAAACCTATGCCCTCTAGTTCTGGATTCCCCCACCCCAGGGAAAAGACCTTATCTATTCATCTTATCCATGCCCTCAATTTTAAAGTTAAAAATCACACAACACCAGGTTATAGTCCAACAGGTTTAATTGGAAGCACACTAGCTTTCGGAGCGACGCTCCTTCATCAGGTGATTGTGTCTGTGAAGGAGCGTCGCTCCGAAAGCTAGTGTGCTTCCAATTAAACCTGTTGGACTATAACCTGGTGTTGTGTGATTTTTAACTTTGTACACCCCAGTCCAACACCGGCATCTCCGAATCATGACTCAATTTTAAACACCTCTATAAGGTCACCCCTCAATATCCAATGCTCGAGGGAAAATAGCCCCAACTTATTCAGCCTCTTCCTATAGCTTAAATCCTCCAATCCTGGCAACATCCTTGTAAATCTTTTCTGAACCCTTTCAAGTTTCACAACTTGCACACAATTTTCCAAAAGTGGCCTAACTAATGTCCTGTACACCTGCAACATGATCTCTCAATTCCTGTACTCAATCCTCTGACCAATAAAGGAAAGCATACCAAACATCATCTTCACTATCTTATCTACCTGCAACTCCACTTTCAAGGCGTTATGAACCTGCACTCCAAGGTCTCTTTGTTCAGCAACACTATCTAGGACCTTACCATTAAGTGTAGAAGTCCTGCTAAGATTTGCTTTCCCAAAATGCAGTACCTCGCATTTATTTGAATTAAACTCCATCTGCCATTTCTCAGCCCATTGGCCCAGCTGGTCAAGATCCTGTTGTAATCTGAGGTAACCCTCTTTGCTATCCACTACATCTCCAATTTTCACAGAATCATAGAATCCCTACAATGTGGAAACAGGCCAATAAGTCTACACTGACCCTCCGAAAAGTAACCCACCCTGACCCATTCGCCAACTCTATTAGTATACATTTACTCCTGACTAATGCACCTAATCTGCACATCCCTGAACACTATGGGCAAACTTAGCAAGACCAATTCAGCTAACCTGCACATCTTTGGATTGTGGGAGGAAACCAGAGCACCCGGAGGAAGCCCACACAGTCACCCGAGACAGTCCCCGGCGCTGAGAGGCAGCAGTGCTAACCACTGAGCCACACTTAAATTTTAATGGATGAAAAAAAGCCACGATGATTTGGTCATCAGGAAGATAAGAGAACACATTCAGTTGTGTGTAAGAACACTTGTGAATATAAAGGCAAAGAAAAAAACATGCAGGGTTACAGGGAGAGGGAGAACGATAATTATTGAAAAGCTCAGAGAACCAGTGTAAACAATGAGCCAAATAGCCTCTTTCTGCACTATAACAATTCTTTGATTGTGTCCTGACCATTCCTTATCCCTTAGTCAACATCACAAAAACAGGGAGGATATGGACATTAATACATTGCTGCTTGTGGGAGTTTACGAATCGCAAAAAATATAGCTGCTGCATTTCCTACATTACAGTAGTAACTGCACTTCCAAAGTACCTTAATCTGCCTGCTTGTCTTGTAAAAGGAGGTACATCTTTCTATTGCAAACCCAAAATTTCAAGCTGCATTGATAATAATACCTTAGAACAAGTTACTGCAGAGGCTGGAATCTGTACTGAAAACAACAAATGCTTGAGATCACAGCAGGGTCAGACAGCATGCATGGAGAGAGAGTAAGCTAACATTGAGTCTAGATGACTCTTCATCAGAGCACAATAACAATGTCTTTGCTACATCACAAATTTCTTTGAAGCAGCAGTCATTGCTACTGATAAATCATGTTTTCAGTGCTACAGATGAGAAGAACCATCCCACAAAGTCTTCAAAGCAGGTAACTATGGCCCCGCTTTAAAGATTTATCAAAACAACCACCAAAGCAGCATCGACTCAATTATCAGAAGGAACATAAATTCATTTCAAACTCAAAACCCTAGCAAACAGCAGTCTATTTGTAAACCAACAAGCATTCAAACTGAGCCAGATTGATAGGTGCTCTTACTCCTAGATATTCATTGCATTCAGGGTGGCACAGTGGCTTGGTGGTTAGCACTGCTGCCTCACAGCGCGAGGGATCCGGGTTCAATTCCCGCCTCGGGCAACTGTCTATGTGGAGTTTGCACATTCTCCATGTCTGCGTGGGTTTCAGCAGGATGCTCGGGTTTCTTCCCACAATCCAAAGATGTGCAGGTCAGGTGAACTGGCCATGCTAAATTGCCCATAGTGTTCAGGTTATTGGTTATGTGCATTAGTCAGGGGTAAATGTAGGGAAATGGGTCTGGGTAGGTTACTCTTTGGAGGGTCGTGTGGACTTGTTGGGCCAAATGGCTTGTTTTCATACTGTAGTCAAAGTGTGGTGCCGGAAAAGTACAGCCGGTCAGGCAGCATCTGAGAAGAAGGAGAATCGATGTTTCAAGCATGAACCGTTCATCAGGAAGCCCTCACTGATTCCACACTGTAGGGAATGTAATCTAGTCTACATCAGATACATACCAATTGGATAGCACCTAGTTAGATTCCAGTTTGAAATTCTCTCCTAAGTTTCATTACTGGATTTGTAAAGTAACAGAAACAAAATAAAGGTGATACTACAAAAGTAAAACTGAACTTGCAGGAAAACCAAATAAATTCACGTCTTATACACACAGTATCAGAGGTCTCAAACCATACATTACATCCACTGAGCAACAGAAATTGTAGGTTTGATGTCACAAGTTCTCAGGATCACTCCAAGGGACTTTCACCACATTTGAGCTGTATATGGCAGTCAGTTTAGCTATCCACAGCATCCCTCTGTCTCACTTTGAAAACCCCAACGCTTTTCTTCTGGCACATTTACACATCATGGTAGCAGATAGTGACAGAATTCTTCAGAGGAACTATAAGGCAACTGAGGAGAACTCTTGGGGCTCAGGTGAAATCAACGCAAGAACAAAGCTTGAGCACCTTAGATCCCCGACAGACTGAAATCATCCCCTGTCCATAGCACTGGAGTCCACCTCCCACTCCACCCCTGCCTGGAGACTGCCAACGTACCAACACCAACTGATATCCCACTAAATAAATGCTATTTCATAGCTCAATATGACCTAAAGCTATACAAAAATATGTTCATTCAAACTAGTCAAAATCAAGAAATATCAATATTCACAAATATGGTCAACGGACAGTTGAAAGAAAAGAAATTGAAAGAGACAAAGGATTAAGCTCACTGCTCTTGTGGAAATATCAGTTGATTGGGTTGACAGAAATTACAGCAGGGGATAGTGCCTTTGTAATTCTCTGCCAGTCCTGGCCTGACAGTCAAATCCACTACTTCCTGGCTCAGAGACAACTAGCTACTGACTGAAAGAAATTTAAGTTTTCACAGCAAAGCAGGAGTGCTAATTACAGATGGTGTACACTGCAAAACATGAACAGCAAAATGTTTATCTCAAAATAATCTTCAAACACCTTGAACTTTGTGGAACAAACTGTAATAAGCAGTAAATAATTAACTTTTTGTTAACAGGATATAGGTAGGACTGGTAATCTTTCAAACCTTCAACAAAATACTGACCTTTGGCCTGCAGAACAGCTGGAGACTCAAAATAAGTAAAAGCAGGTCCCTAAAAGTAGGATGAAAGGAAGTACAGGAGGTTCTGCAATCAAGTAAGCAGGTCGCCTGCTTAGTTTCCACGAATCCTAAATCCAACAGGAGTTTCTATTTCGACTTCCCCAGTTGCCTCCAGGTAAAGGATCAGCATTTCTCCTAACTTAACTTCCTACTCTTAAAACTCTCCACTTGTGCAAGGGAGACCAAAGAGGAAGCTGTGCAAGTACACAACAGCACAAAGCCGTCAGTTCCTGTTAACAACATCCTGCCTATGTACAGTAAAAAAAAAAGAACTGTATTAGGTATTGTAATAAGACATGAAAATTGTGCTGCTGGAAAAGCACAGCAGGTCAGGCAGCATCAAGGAGCAGGAGAATCAACGTTTTGGGCATAAACCCTTTATCAGGAATGTTCCTGCTCCTCGGATGCTGCCTGACCTGCTGGGCTTTTCCAGCACCACACTTTTCAACTCTGATCTCCAGCACCTGCAGTCCTCACATTCTCACAGCAATGAGACTGCAAATCAATGGCACAGTACCCGTTGCACCATCACAAAACATATGCTCGGGCCTTGCTCACTTCAGCCACTCCCAGTGATAAAGCAAATCAGTGCCTCTAGACTCAACTATTCCTATGCACGAATACTCCGTCTCCCTTCCATCACCCAAAACTCTACTGCCCTCGTCTAAACTTGCAACTCCCATTACCCTGCTAACCCTGCATTCACTGGCCTACAATCCCTCCTAGAAAAGCAACATCTTAATTTAAGATTCCGATCTTTGCTTTCTAATCCTTCCAAGCTCCTCCAGGTCCACGACCACCCTGCCCAGACAAATCAGTGTACCACCAAATCTTATATCTTGTGCTTTGTCAGTTGTAATGATTCCCCATTGATGGCCATGTTTTCAGTTGCTTAGGCAACACAAGTTAGCATGCTGTTGACACCATATCTGGAGTACTGTATACAGCTTTGGTCTCATTTAAGGAAAGGTGTAACTAGTCAGAGGCAGTTCAAAGAAGTGATACCTGGACCAGGGCTAGTTCACGAGGAAAGACTGGATCGGCATCAAGTGGTATTTAGAAGATCAAGAGATGATCTTATTGAGAAAGTGGATGCCAAAAGGTTTCCCTTTGTGGGAAAGAGAAGAACGAGGGGAGGGTTTTAAAATAAGGGATTATCCATTTAGGATGGAAATGAAGTTACACTGTCCAAGTGTTTGTGGGTCTTTGGAACTCACTTCGCGAGGAAGCAATGTATCTGTATGTGAGTGAGGTGACAGGATCCTTTCAATCTGTCCCATACAGGTGGGTGTTTATCTTCACTCTGTCGACAACTCAGCACATTTTTATTGTGTCCCCATCCACAACTGGACAAAATCCTGGAAGGTTTTTCCTCCCCGAGTGGTCCCTAGTTTTACACCTAACTCACTCCCCACTGATGGAAAGGGTTTCCGACAGCTCTGCCTTGCCTAAATCCATCTAATTAGTGACCGGAAGGCTCACCACCCCCCAACACACATTATGCTCTTTTGGTGTTCAGGGTCATGCCGTGCTTCAAAAAAGCTCACCAGAGCTCAACTGAATTGTTACAGTCAATTCTCCATGTGACTACCATTCAACCAGCAAGATCATTAACTTTCTAAAGGCAACATTCCCAAAGAATAATGAGGGCACGTGCTGTTTGATTCATTACTGACAATTCTCTCAATGCATTTAGTGGTGTTGAGATCACTGATTGCAGGACCCAAGCCCAGAGGAACACTCGCACAGCCTTTCGATAAAAGTGCCAAGAAAAAGAACTTCCATTGAGAGCTGACATTTGATGCTGCCTGCTGCTGTGCTTTTCCAGCACCACACTCTCAACTCTAACCTCCAGCATCTGCAGTCCTCACTTTCGCCGAGCTGACATTTGATGTTCACTTGGTGATTTTAAAAGTGGGATCTACTCATAACATTTATTTTAATTTTTTAAAAATCAAAAAAGGATGGATAGATCACAGCCAGACAAATGTGGCAAGTATTTTCCCTCGATACTCAATCCAGAATACTTACAAAGTCACCTGTGCCTCACTGAGAACCTACAACTCCAGGCTGGACTGGACCTTGCAAACCACACAGTGTACTCACTACCTGAGGCACAGCTTGTCTAAAACAGAGTTATCAAACACGAGTTTCCCAACACACAGTGCAACGATTGAAGATAGATGAATACGAGGATGAAGGCAACAAGGTGTTAGAAGTAAAACTCAAACAGCAGCTTGGCTCAGTCCACAGGACGCTTACTGAGCTGGGACGTCATGAGTTCAAGTCCCACTACTATAGTGGAGAGCTGTTGCACTGTCAGGAATACTGCTTTGCCAATTGAGACATTAAGCCAAGACCCATTGATCCCATTTCACCAAAGTGCTCTGGAGAAAATTCCTCTCAATCAACAGCACCAAGGCAACAAACTGTCAATGATCTCAACATTGTCTTTCTCACAGCAGAAGTCCCTTTGAAGTCTTAATTGGGACAAGAGTGTAAAAGGTGCTGTCACATAATGCAACTCATTCTTTCATTCTATCAATACACTTTCTGCTCAAAGCTAATAATATGACTTCACCACAATTTCACTAAAATGAATAGACAGGGGGATTTCAGTCCCTTCATTTTCACATCCTTGTATTCTGATAAGTAGTTCATGAAAATTTGAGGAACTAAACCAAAGAAAAACTGAGCAGGTTTAGGCCTGTATACCCTGGTTGGAATGTTCCAAATATTCATGTCTTGACTGAACATGAACATACTGTTTTGCTCCAACTCTGACAACACCAGAGCAGCAGCTGCTGCTACAAAATTAGAGCCCTCTTTAACAGCTCAAGTGCTTTACGGACAACATGTCACCTTTACGCCAGTGACTACCAGATCGACAGGGGTCAGGCTGCCTTGAAAGAATGCATTTATACGTTTTGTGTTGATAAGTCCTAATCTTCTCCCAGCTTTCAATTAAAATCATGTTTCTTGATTAAATCAATACTTGCTCAAATCACACTAATACTTCAGAGTCAATGTTTCAGATTATACACACGAATCAGATCAAATCACAAATATTTCTCATCTACTATACACATAAACACAGCCCATATTAACCACTTCCTTCAGTTAGAATTCTGGTCACTTGCCACAATTTTCCACAAAAGATTCTAATATAGCCATCTCTTATTCAGAAATGAACAGTTACACTACTCTGTTGCACTTCCGCTCAAAGTTTCCCAGTGCTAGCGTGTCAGGAAATGGTAGAGACAGATTCAATGCAGTTTGTAAGTATAAATATCTAAACTTCAAATTTGTTTCACAATACCAAGACAGTAGTACAAAGAAATTTTCCCCACAGTTCCACATACTTTCTCCTGAAAGAATTCAGTTCCTCTCCCCAAGACATCTCATCACGATTTGTCAACAATTCTGAAGACACCTCCACTCAGATTCCCCGGCACAAAACCCACCAGAATACCCTCATTGCTTTAGAGACCCTCTTCCAATTTTAAAATTCACACGCATTACTTTCGCCTTCCATCCAAAAAAAAACTCAGCCTCATCCAAAGATGCGCCAACACTTGCACCTCCACCTCAGCTCAAAACACATCACATCTGGACCAGTGATCACACAAACCTCCTCACCCTTTCGAGAAGCCCAGTCGCTCCCAACCACCTCCACTCCATACCCTCCCATTTGACAAACACCGCACACCCATCACCCTAACACAATTCTAACCGCCCACACCTGAACCCCCATTGCACCTCTGCCCAATTTCACCCTCTCGACCTTCGGGGGGGGGGGGGGGAGGAAGAGGCCTACACTCACCGGGACTGCAGCGCTGGGTCTCCGGCGGTAGGGGCCGTGCAAGCCTTGGGGGCTCCCCCCTGGGCGGGGCTGGGACACACAGAATGAGAGCGTGTGTGTGAGAGACAGAGAGGGCGAGCCGTGGCGGAGGGAAGCGGAAGTGAAGCCCGGCCCCGGCCCACGAGCCACAAGTCAGCAGGGGTCGGAGGACGGGGGGGTGGGCAGGACCGAGAAAGTGTTCGTCCCAGTCACCGGCTCCACCTCCTCCCGCCGCGGCCGCCGCCTGTTCGCTTCCCGAGCCACCCGCTAACTGACGTCCCCCGCTGCCTGCTGGGAATTGTAGTCCAGCACCCGCGGCGGTAGATGTGTATGTGGTCGCACTTCCCCCCCCACCACACACTGGACTGCAATTCCCAGCATGCATCGCGGCCGGCAGCCCGCCCGTCCCGCGCTGTCTGATGGGATAGGAAGCCGGTCTTCCCAGCTGTTGGAGGACTACATCGGCCAGGCGGCTCCGCTGCTGGTACTGTTACCATGGGAACACGGCGTGGCCTCTGTTGCTAAGGAGGGTGGGGAGCAGCTGGACCATCCCTCACTCCCACTCACCGTGAACCCCCATTTGGGCTGCAGCAAATCATATTCTTAGTGAAGGCAAGCCCTTAAGAGAAGAAAGTTAAAACTCATACGACACCAGGTTATACTCCAACGGGTGTATTTGAAAGTATGCCCGAAACTTTGACTTTTCACCTCCTGATGCTGCCTGGCTTTCAGTATGGTCATGGTTGAGCATCCTCTTTCTCCTGCTTCCTGCCCATACCTTTGTGACAGCGTGGCTGTAGGTTGCAGAGGCTCTCTGTAGGTTGCAGGAGTCTGGAGCTCACGATCTGAGTACAGTGTCAGTACCTCCAGGTTTGTGCTCCTGACCTCCTTTGGCCAGGAAAGATTCACGTTGTGCCACTTTGGCAGCCTCCTCCATCACCTGGACCAGGTAGGTTTCTTGTGGCGCAGTGTGTGGTGCCCCTGCCTCCCTGGCTGGAAGCTCTGAATCCAAGTCCCACCTGAGCTCTTGATGGATGTGGAAAATGTGAAAAATGTGGTGCTGGAAAAACACAGCA
This sequence comes from Chiloscyllium plagiosum, assembly GCF_004010195.1. NCBI lineage: Eukaryota > Metazoa > Chordata > Chondrichthyes > Orectolobiformes > Hemiscylliidae > Chiloscyllium > Chiloscyllium plagiosum. The sequence goes on along the minus strand of NC_057722.1, from coordinate 6,297,127 downwards.
GGCCAGGTAGCATCCGAGGAGCAGGAGAATCGACGTTTCGGGCATAAGCCCTTCTTCAGGGCTTATGCCCGAAACCCTTTCCTGAAGAAGGGCTTATGCCCGAAACGTCGATTCTCCTGCTCCTCGAATGCTGCCTGGCCTGCTGTGTTTTTCCAGCACCACATTTTTCAACGCTGGTACTCCGGCATCTGCAGTCCTCACTTTCTCCTAGGCCATGGAAAATATGTCAGAACATGACCCAGAAGGTTGATTATCAATGTATAAACCTTGATGATTTTGCAAGAATAAATGTGGGAGAGTTTCCTGGTCAGCCAGATTCAGGTGCTAGCAACAGTGTAAGGCTCCCAAGGTTAAAAGACGCAATGCCATGATCAAGCGTTATCCTTGCCATGGGGGTCTAACACAGACAAACACACTCTTTGACTTCACCAGAATTCTCCTACTCAGCACTCCTGTGATGGACTAAACTTGCAGTTCCACACATTTCTTTCTACTCAACCACCTCCTCAACTCTCCAACTGAACAGGTAGCATTCAGACCCACAATAACCTGCTGTCCTGTCACACCCATCTTGTACAATCACCCTCTACAAACATTCTCATTCCATCCTTATCACAATTCCAATTCACACATTCATAACTCTCCACTTAAGAGGTGAAAATAAGTTTTGAATTTTCTTTGAGGGTTACATTTTGATTTCCTGCTGTTACCAGTCGCTCTGCCAGCCAGGAGGTCTACTGTCATGTCACCGCATCTGCCTTACACCATCCTCTCATATCCCCCTGAAGCTCATCTGCAGGCACTCTGTGATTTCCATTATCTACGTACACCTAGGTTGACCTATCTTCTGCAATTCTAGGCTTTGTACTTGGAAAGAGATCTCTGCAGCTTTCCTGCTTTGATCACATGCCAAAACACTAACAGTTTTTTTCTAGATGTCATTTTTAGAATCCTTTTTTCACTTGTGACTTCAAGTACCTTTTTATGCCTGTGGTCTGCATATGGAATTTTTTAGCGTGAGATCTTAGTGTCCAAAGGCTTCTATTTTCTCCCCACACATTTTTGCTTATTGTCTGGATTTCTGATGCATACAGGATAGTGAATTGAATCTAGGATTTTATATTTTTTCTTGCTACATGCTTGACTTTTTTCGTTATTAACACATCCTTGATTTTTACAAAATTACTTCTGCCTATCTCCATCCTTCTTGTTACTTCTGCATCGTATCTGTCACCCAATACAGACTTAGAGTCATAAACTCATAGAGATATACGGCACGGAAACAGATCCTTCAGTACAACTCATCCAAGCTGACCAGATATCCTAAATGGATCTAGTCCCATTTGCCATCATTTGGCCCATATCCCTCTAAACCCTTCCTATTCGTATACCCATCCAGATGCCTTTTAAATGTTGTAATTGTACCAGCCTCCACTATATCTTCTGGCAGCTCATTCCAAATACGCACCACTCTCTGTGTGAAAAAGTTGCCCCTTAGGTTGCTTTTAAATCTTTTCCCTCTCATCTTAAACCTTTGCCATCTAGTTTTGGACACTCCAACCCAGGGAAAAGACCTTGTCTATTTACCCAATCTATGCCCCTCATGATTTTATAAACTTCTATAAGGTCACCCCTCAGCGTCCGACACTTCAGGAAAATAGTCCCTTAAGAAGTATTTAAGTTAGAAGCAGAAGTAGTCCACTCGGCCCCTCAAGCCTGCTCTGCCACTTAATGAGATTCCTTCGATCTAATAATTCCATATTTCCACCTACCTTAATAACATTCACTGCCTTGTTATTCAAGGATCTATTTACAGTATCTCTGCATCAAGATATTTAAAGGCTCTTTTCTTATATTTATTAACAAATGCATTTAATTTGATTTTATATTTCAAATATTTTACATTGATTTTTAATCACTAAGTGAATTAAAGTTATGGGAAATACAGGAAATGAGGATTGTCAGATTGACCATGAACTTGACAAATGGTGAACCAAACTTGATGGGCCGAATGGCCTACTCCTGCTCTTACATCTTGTGTTCTTTTACCTGAAATGGCATAAAATTTTTTATTAGTTAGTCCTGCTGCTTGGCGCTTTTTAGAGATCATTTTATTAGTCACTAATTTATTCAAATTATTCCTTTGGAATTTTGTTTCAAATTTTATTTACTATTTATGACCTCATCTTTCCGAAATCTGTTGGCTGGCCATTTGTGAGAGAAAATTGGGAAGATCCCCGATATGGACGAATGCCTCAGGTGAAAGAACAAAAGGTATGGCGTAGGTCAAAGTAAAAGATGACAAAAAGATAGGTAGGAAAGCATGTCAAGAGAAAATTAAGAGTCTACAAAGGGATTTATTAGGGTAAGTGAGTGGGCAAAAACTTGAGAAAACAAATTTGCAAAAATAGCCTGGAGGATGTGTTTCTAGAATATATTAAGGACAGTTTCAAAGACAATATGCACTGAAAGCAACAAGGGAACAGCTTTTATCGAGCGGGTAATGATACAGAATAAAGTAATTTTATTAATTTTACAGTAAAGGATGCCCTAGATAAGAGTGATCATAACGTGATAGAGTTTGACATTTGGTTTGTGTAAGAAATGTGGGTCCATAACCAATGTCTTAATATGGCAATTGGAAGGATGAAAGCCAATCCGGTCTTCACGGTCAAAGGTAAAAAGACACCCCAAGAAAACTAAAAAAAAAATCAAGAGGCAAAATAGAGGAAGTGACATAAAATTATCACCAAAAACAAACCAGAAATCAAAGGCTGACAAGTCCACTGGATCTGATCATCTGCATCCTGTGGATTAAAAAGGAAATAGCGACAGTGAGATGGTGAATGCATTGGTTGTAATCTTCCAAAATTCCCTAGATTCTGGAAAGGACCCAGCCCAGTGGAAAATCAGAAATGTACAAGATTGGAAGAAGAACAAGAAATGATAGACTGGTTACTCCAATGTCTGGCATTAAGAAAATGCTAGAATTCACTACTAACAAGATAGTGGAAGAACATTTTGAAAATTAATACTATCAAGAAGAGTAAACATAGTCTTATGAAAGAGAAAAGTTGTTGATAAATTAGTGATAAATGTAACAGTGGCACATTTAAAGGGGAACTAGTAGGTGTAGCGTATTTGGATTTTTTGAAAGGCATTTGATAGTTCGCTGCATAAAAGTTAATGACAAAAGGTAAGCATTCGTGGTGTTCAGGGTGTTTAGTATGGATAGAGGATGGACTAACTAACAAGAAGCAAAACATTGAGGTAAATGTGTCATTAGAATGATGGCAAACTATAAGTTATGGAGTACCACAGGGATCAGCACTGGAAACTCAACTATTCATCATCTATTTCCATGACTTTGATTAAAGGACTGACTGTATTATATCCAAGTGTGCTGCTAATACAAAGATAAGTTGGGAAGTAATTTATGAGGAGAGTGCAAGCAACAAAGGGTATGGATTGGATGATGGAGTGGTCAGAAATTAGCAGATGTCGTGCAGTGTAGGAAAATATGAGGCCATCCAATTTGGCAGAAATAGTAAAGCATAATATTTTTTAAGGCAGAGAGATACTGCAAACTTCTGGATTACAGAGAGATATGGGTGTCTTTATACTTATCACAAATAATCATCCAGCGGATGTGGCAAGTCATTAGGAACACAATGGATTATAGCTCTTGGTGCCCTTGTGGTGCATTAATAGTGTGTCTACCTCTGAGCCAGGAGGCCTGGGTTAAAGTTCCTCCAGCTCCAGAGTTGTGACACCTCTGAACAGATTGATGAGGCAAATGTTTGGTTTGTTGGCATTTATTACAGGAGGTATGGAGTATCAGGGTAAGGAAGTCTTAAATCTGTACAGGCCATGATGAAACTACATCTAGTGTACTGTGAACAATTCTGGTCAGCATAAGGAGGGACATCGTACTTACATTGGAAGCGGTTCAGAGGAGAGTCACTTAATTGATTCCAAGGATGAAGAGGTCTGTCTGAAAAGGAAAGGACAAGCAGACTGGGCTCGTTGGAGGTTAGAAGAAAGAAACAAAGATGTTTCTGAGGAGGCTTGACAGGGTGGATTCTGAGAGGTAGGTTCCTCCCACCAACAAGAATTAGGAGCCACCAGATTTAAATTAATGAGTCTCCCATTTAAAATGGAAGTTTTTCCTTCCTTTAGAGACAGGTTAACCAACATTTGGGTAAAAGAGTAAGGGAGGCTCACCAGATCTCAGTTGCTGCTGAGCCTCTAGGGGCAGAGTAGAGCTGAATCTGAGTAGGGAGGTAGTTGTTGATACTTTTCCTCGGATGAAGTTATTGAGTGGTTATGAGAGCAGAAGACCATCAGATCATTCTGTGAGTGAACCAATGCCACAAGCCACAAAAATCACATATCTCGAAATGGCACCTTTGGGAGCCATTAACAGTTTTTGGGAGTCCAGAACAGAGCCCACAGTGTTGTACATATATATTGGCATGGATAGAGATTTGACCTGTGGGCAGGAAACAACAAGTGGGGATAAGAGGTTCTTTTTCAGGTTGGTGACTTGTAACATGGATCAGTGCTAAGTCTGCAACTGTTCACAATATATATTGATGACTCGGAGGAAGGAAGCAAATGTACTGCAGTAAAATTTACAGACAACACAAAAATAGGTGGGAAGGCAACTTGTGAGAGGGATACAACAGAAATATTGATAGGTTAAACAAGTGGGCAAAACATGGGCAAATGGAGTATAAGGTGGGAAAAAGTGAAGTTGTTAGTTTTGGAAGGGAGAACAAAAGAACAGCCTATTATATAAATGGAGAAAAATGCAGAAAGCTATAACATAAAGCGACTTGGGAGTACTTGTGCATGAAATGCAGAAAGCTAGCACCTAGAGCAGCAGGTAATCAGAAAGGCTGATGGAATGTTAACCCTTATTTCAAGGTGATTGGAGTATAAGAGTAGGGAAGTCTTACTGGAACTGTACACTGCGCTGGTGAGACCACACCTGGAGTACTGTGAGCAATTTTGGTCCCTTTATTTAAGAAAATTATTCATTGGAGGCAGTTCAGAGAAAGTTCACTAGGGTGATCCCCGATGTGGGGATATTGCCTTAGGAGCAAAGGTTGAATAGATTGGGACTGTACTTATCAGAATTTAGAAGACTGAGAGGTGATCTCATTGAAACATAAAGGATTCTGAAGGAGCTTGACAGGGTAAATACAGAGAGGATGTTTCCCCTCATGGGAGACTGTAGGACCTGAGGGCACAGTCTCAGAATAAAGAGGCACCATTTTAAGACTAAGACAAGTGGGAATTTCTTCTCTCAGCGGATTGAGAATCTGCCATGGAGAGCTATTTTGGGACTGGGCCCTTATGTATATTTAAGGCTGAGATAAATTCTTGGTCAGTAGGGAAATCAAGGGTTACACAGGAAAGTGGAGGTGAGGAATGTTGAATCAACTATGATCCTGTTGAATGGCAGAGCAGGCTTGAGGGGCTGAACAGCCGACTCCTGTTCCTATTTCTTATCACCCTGTGCAGAAGGTAGTTTGTGCTTTGAATTTACATGGAGAGCAGTGTAAGTTGGGCCATTTAGTGCACTCAAGGCTGAGTTAGTTATTGACGAGGAAGTCAAGCATTCTGGAGCGTTCAGGCAGGAAAATAGAGTTAAGGCCACAATCAGATCAGACATACGTGGTGAGGCAGGCTCAGGACTGACTGGCCATTTGGGTATGTTCTTACTGAGAGGGACATTGACCTTCCTCAGGGAGTAGATCCACAGAATCATGTAAGTGTCAAGATGCAGATGGAGCCATTCAGCCCATCATGCTGACAACAACTTATGAGATGTGCGCCATTACCTAGTGCCAATCTCTTGATTTTTCCTCATAAGCTTGAACATTATTTATATCGCCCTCTTGAATGCATCAATTGAACGTGTCTTCATCACATTTCCATGATGTGGAGGTGCAGGTGGAGTGGACAAACTTAAAAATCACAAACACCAGGTTATAGTCCAACAGGTTTCTTTGAAACTCGAAGAGTGTGGTGCTGGCAAAGCACGACATGTCAGGCAGCATTCGAGAAGCAAGAGAATCAATGCTTCAGGCATAAGGCCTTCATCAGAAATGAAGGGCTTCTGCCTGAAACGTCGATTCTTCTGCATTTCGGAAGCTGTATGACTTGCGGTGCTTTTCCAAAGCCACACTTTTCGACTCTGATCTTCAGCATTCAGCAGTCCTCACTTTCTCCCAGGTGTATTTGAAAGTACAAGCTTTCTGACGCTGCTCCTTCATCAGGTAACTAGCGGGACAGGATCATAGGACACAAAATTTATAGTAAAAGATCAAAGTGTCATGTAACTGATGCGATGTATTGAACTCAATGCGGCAGTGCATTACAGACGGTAACTATTCACCGTTTGAAAAGGTTTTTTTCTCATTTCACCCTTGCTTCTTTTGTAGATCACTTTAACTCTATACCCTCTTCTTTACATAAAAACAAAGAACTGCAGATGCTGGAGATCTGAAACATAAACAGAAACTGCTGGAGAAACTCAGCAGGTCTGGCAGCATCTGTGCAGAGAATGCAGACTCAAAGTTTCGAGTCCAGTGATCCTTTTTCCTCTTACGAGCGGGAGCCGCTGAGTCATTCAGAATCACGATGCTGACTGACCAACTCAAACCAAAACGTTTTCACGGAGGGGAATGCAGAGGGGTCCAGGCCAGGCGGGAACCACACCGCCGCCAGTCCGTTTAGGGAAACCAGGTTCCGCCAGCATCAAACATGGCAGCGCCCAGGGCAGGGCAGCTGCGGCGCATGCGTCGGCGCGGGGCCGGCATCTGATTCCGGGTGAGCGCGGAGTTGCAATGGCGGCCTGTGGGAGCGAGGCCAGGGTCGGGGATGTGGAGGAGGACGCTTCTCAGCTGGTGTTCCCGAAAGGTACCAGGGGAGGGGATGAGGGCAGAGAGAGATAAATAAAGATAAATCATTGAGAGTTCCTGCTCTGCTTTCAGTCAGCTGGACAGCCACTCCTCACTCTCTGTGCTTTCGTTTGTTCAATCCAGTTTTAATTTGTCTTTCAAAAGATGCTGCATGAGACGTGACACGAGCCACCCGGTTCAAGACGGAAGAATAACAATAGCAGCAGCAGCAGCATGAAAACTGAAAGAGCTGCGAATCAGATACAAAACAGAGGTTGCTGGAAAAGCTCAGCAAGTCTGGCAGCATCTGTGAAGAGAGAAATCAGAGTGTGACCCTTCCTCAGAGTGGCAGCAGTCTGGTCAGGGAACATGGGGGTGGTCACTGAGCATGTCACTGTCATCCCCTTTTAAGAATCATGGAATCCCTCCAGTACAAAAAAGAGGCCAGTCGGCACCAGACCTCTGAGAAACATCCCACACAGGCCCACCCCATTCCCTGTAACCTCGCATAGGGTTTTAACCATGGCCAATCAACCTATACTGCACATCTTTGGACTGTGAGAGGAAACCAGAACACCCAAGTCCCTCGTGCTGTAAGGCAGCAATGCTAACCAGATTCAGGAAAGCTGTGGAGTCTTAGAATTGTGCAGTACAATAAAGGTCCTTTGGCCCATTGAGTCAGTACCGTGACAAATATACTGCTCCCTATACTTAATTCTTTACTACTTTAAAAAAATGTTTGTGAATTGCTTTCTGCTCAATTCCATGTGTATACTGTACCTACTTGTCAGCAATTGTTCAACTGGAGAGGCATGTATTGGCATAGTGATTTAATCCACTGAAAATACCCTGCCCAACATGTGTGCTATACAGTACTCTTCATTCCTTCTTTCTAGGCTTCAGCTGTGGAAACTCGATATGCAGGAATGGAAGGAGTAAACCTGATGCCTGTTGATAGATATTGGAACTTAAGTACTGTCAGTGTTTAATTTTTAAAAACTAAGTGTTATTTGAAGTGATTTGGTTGGGAGGGGCATTGTTAGGTAACTGAAACAGTTGGCTATATTTTGGATATTTTGTTTTATGTTCTGACAGAATTTGAAAGCTCAGAGACCCTGTTAAACTCTGAGGTCCACATGCTACTGGAGCACCGAAAGCAGCAGAATGAAAGTGCAGAGGATGAGCAGGAGCTCTCTGAAGTCTTCATGAAAACATTAAACTACACAGCCAGGTTCAGCCGCTTCAAAAACAGGGAAACCATCGCCAGTGTCAGGAGGTCAGTGCAGGACGATTTGAAAATATTAAGTGCACCTATGGTTTCACAGTATTGTTGTGGCTGGGGTTAGGAGGGGTAAATTAATTCTTTTACTTGTCCCATTCCTCCCTGGTCTCAACAGAGTTGGAATTTAAAAGGGAGATGATGTTTTCAAATATTGTATATAATCCATATCAAAATAAGTCAGCCAAGGTCCAGTAAGTAACAAGCTACAAATTAACTAATTGATATAACGTAGGTGAAAGTGAGGACTGCCGATGCTGGAGGTTAGAGTCGAGAATGTGGTGCTGGAAAAGCACAGCAGGTCAGGCAGCACCCAAGGACCAGGAGAATCAACATTTCAAGCAAAAGCCCTTCATCAGGAATGAGATCTCACCAACCCCTCGGCTCACAGCCTCATTCCTGATGAAGGGCTTTTGTCTGAAACGTCGATTTTCCTGCTCCTTGGATGCCGCCTGACCTGCTGTGCTTTACCAGCACCACACTGTTGACTCTTGTTACATATAAAGCTTACTGAAGCAAATTGTTCAGATTGTTAACTTCAGGTTTAAGCTGTCAAATATATTCAACTACTGAAAAATAACACTCACACTCTCTCAGACTAAGTCTGAAAGAAAATTTTGAAAACTTTGTAGTGCATTTTTTTAAAGTGTTTTAGCCAAACTACAATCAATTTTTTTTTTTAAATCACATTATCCAAATGTTGGTCTGTAGCCGTCACTTTGCTTACAAAACATTGGCTGTAGGATTTCTTCCTGGATGAGATATGACTGGCTGATTTTATTTTGAATCTGGAGTAGGTTCTAATTCTCCTTTAAGAACTCGAAGAACGCAGCAATCAGAACCTTTCCCATTCAGAACTAATACTTACAGTGATGAAATCTTCCAATAGGTTTTTAAGTTAAACTTTAAGAGAAAAGAGAGATGGTAAAGGCTGTGCTCAAGGCAAATGATCTCACCGGCTCTCTGTGCTGAAATCAACTATCTTTTCTTTCTCCAGAACTGTAAACTAGATTATTTGACTTTTTTGAAGGTGTTGTGGACTTGGCATCTTCATTGAAACAACTTATTCCTTCCTGGAGATCTGAAACATAAACAAAAACTGCTGGAGAAACTCAGCAGGTCTGGCAGCATCTGTGAAGAGAATGCAGACTTAAAGTTTCTGTGCCTTAACATTAATACAATTAACAATCATATTCACATCAGTGTTTATATTTCCATATACCCAGTCCCTTGGAAGAAATCTTGAATGTTTTGAGGTTGATTGCAAGTCTTGTAAATTCAGGTTGCACACCTTACACCAGCAATAAGACGTTAGGCCTAGATTCAGTCGTTACTAATCCTCTTTGCCTGCTTTTAGCTCAAAGGTTAGCAACTGCAGTTGGGATCTGTTGACTGTATTTGACAAGAAAATATTTCTTGGTACTTATCAAAATTGTCACTTTCCTTCAGTAATTATCTTATCCTTCAATTGGCTTGTCTACTATTAACTGTCTTACTGTTATTGTTTTATTACAGATAAGGATAATGTGATCAATGCTATGTCTCACTCTCATTTATGCTTCTCCTGTGCTTAATTACAGCTAGGCGCTTGTGAAGATATTACATTGAATCAGTGTGTTGGTTTAATTTGAAGTACAACTGCCACATTTTCTTTCTTGCAGTCTGCTATTACAGAAGAAACTGCACAAGTTTGAGCTGGCTAGTCTGGCCAATCTGTGTCCTGAGACGGCTGAGGAGGCCAAAGCCCTCATTCCCAGGTCAGTGTCATTACATTACATTATATTACATTACATTACATTACAGTGTGGAAACAGGCCCTTCGGCCCAACAAGTCCACACCGACCCGCCGAAGCGAAACCCACCCATACCCCTACATTTACCCCTTATCTAACACTACGGGCAATTTAGCATGGCCAATTCACCTGACCCTGCACATCTTTTTGGACTGTGGGAGGAAACCGGAGCACCCGGAGGAAATCCACGCAGACACGGGGAGAACGTGCAAACTCCACACAGTCAGTCGTCTGAGGCGGGAATTGAACTCGGGTCTCAGGCGCTGTGAGGCAGCAGTGCTAACCACTGTGCCACCGTGTCCTTTCTGGACTGTTTCTGTAGAGCATATAGCCTACTGAAGGCACAGAGATCGATCATGCTGCAACTATAGTTTAGAATGTGCAAGAGGCCAGAATTAGGGAAGTGCCGATACTTCAAAACATGTGAGACTGGATGAAGAGATAGGGAGTGGCAAAACCTTGGCAGTGATTTGAAAGCAAGAAAGAGAATTTTAAAATCAAGATGTTGGCTCCCAGTTAAGCAATCAGAGCAAATATTTCTTCCCTGTGGGATCCTCTATAGTGCTATAATTTGACTTATGGGAGCTAATTTTCATTCTCTTTAAATCCTTTATTAGATGATGCAGTCACTTATTAACATTACTGTCTGTATTTATGTTAATCTATATGGCACTAGGATTGTCTCACAAGCAGGTTAGAATAATTCTTCAACATCCTTATCTTGGAGAACACAGTATTTAAATGAGCACAAGACAATGACCTAAATTTGTTTTGCAAAATAAGTAAGAGAAACACTTGTACAAAGGCAACCATCACCCTAAACACATCTTCTGCATTGGTGAGGTCTTGAGTTCGCGTGTTTCCATTGTATGTTCACAAATCTGGAATATTTTAATTCGGATGTTGGGGATGAACTGAACTGCGCTTGAAACAAATGAGTCTGTATCAATGTCACTGTTTGACCTCTAATAGATGTAGTTCTTCAGGGTCTGGTCGTTTTAAATCTGCTTCTGGAATAATTGTTTTTAGTTATCTGTCTGAGTTGGTGGTTGCAGAATATTCATGTTCCCCTCTTTTCTTTCTTCCTGTGCTTCGGCTCTATTTTGTAAAAATTTCAGCTTGGAAGGTCGATTTGAGGATGAGGAGCTCCAGCAAATCCTTGATGACATTCAGACCAAAAGAAGCTTCCAGTATTAGCTCCAATATCTGCAAAAGCCTGGCTCTGCCTGATGCTAACCTACTGAACAATGGTGCTGATACTTGTCTCTGATTGGAAGTGGAGAGACCACGGGCTAAAGCAAGCAGGTGCACCAAAAATGACTATAAACCCTTAGACGAGGTCTGAATCTCGAGTTGTTCAGTAACGCGTTCCCTGACACCCAGAGTGCAAAGGCGGTCTGGGATCACAGAATGGGAATATGATCTTTTTTGTTTCACTGTGATGTTTTTTGTGACTTTTTTTTGTTCCATTTTTGAAAAACCAAAATCCTGTAACTCATTCTTATAGGTTATTAGCCACATATTGTTTTATTAAAGTGAATGCCCATATATTGGATCCTGGTTGAAGATTGATTCTGTTTGAATGAAGTCAGAAGAGGAATGAAACTGTTCCTTATATGTAGACTCAAGAAAATCTAATGACAATCTATTGATAATGGTTGCACATAAGGCACATGGCACTTTTTTTGGAAAAATGGTGTCTTTTACTGAACTGACTCTTTATTCCATTCTGTCCATCTATGTATGTTATCTAATTATCTGTGTAGGTCTGCCTTGAACCAGTACTTCAATAATATGCAACAGGAAAATGAGAAAGGGAAAGCTCCTGGTAAATGCACACGTATCTCTTTGTAGTGAAGCCATTACCTTCTGTTGGATTTGGTTTCACTTTTCTTTTGATATATGAACATGGACAGAGAGTGGTGTCAGCTTTATTGATTCAATGGGCATCATCACATCTCCAGCAGGAAAGGCTTAGTGGTAAATGGGATAAGAGGTAGTTGTAAGATCATCTGTGCCCCTTATTGCAACTGTCACTTTAAATGAGAGCGACTACCTGAGTACAGACTGAGTATTTGAAGCTGGTGTCACATCTACACAGTTAACTGGTGAGCAGCAGGCCAGATTAGGATTTCACTTTTGCTGGTTTGGGAATGGTAACTCCAGTACATCTTATGATATTCAGACCAGTTGAAGCATGAAATGTTAGCACCACTGTTTCACACCCACAGCCTTCCCCAGTGCTTACCTAGTAAACATCCATACTGGGGGGGGAAACCTCCAGTCACATTCTCTGACGTTAAAACCCCAGAATTTTTGGGTTATGGTAAAAGTATTGGAGACTGAAATCTGCCTTGCCTTTCAGTGCAAGTTTGTTCATTTCGAAAGCTGTATTGGTATAGAACCTTTGCATCTTGAGATGGCATGACATGGAAAATGGGGGAATGAAAGTGCGATTCAGTGTGCCATTGACACATGCTCTCCCATCTATCAATGTTTCAAACTGAGTTCTCTCAGATCTGTAATGGACTTTGTTTAGTCACAACTTGTCCTTCCCTATTGCTATGTTAGCTGATCTCAGCAAATGAGACACAGCATTCAGATCTAAGGAAAAAGCAGCAAAGTGGTGTAGGGACACATCAGGGCCAAATAGCCTACCATGCTGAAACACGGATGTTTCTATAGACCAGGTAAATAGGCTATGAATATATTACTTTTAGTTTGAATGTGGGATTTCTGTTCTTCATGCAAGCTCAGGCCGAACCTTGAAGTTTCTTTCAATAATAGGGTGGCACGGTGGCTCAGTGGTAAGCATTGCTGCCTCACAGCACCGGGGTTCAATTCCAGCATCTGGCGACTGTCTGCATTGAGTTTCCTCCCGGTGCACCAGTTTCCTCCCACAGTCCAAAGATGTGCAGGTTAGGTGGATTGGCCATTCTAAATTGCCCAGTGTCCAGGGATGTATAGTTGGGTTAGCTATGGGAAATGCAGGGTTACAGAAATAGGGTAGGGGTGTGATTCTGGGCGGAATGTTCTTCACAGAGTCAGTATAGACACAATTGGTTCGAATGGCCCACTTCCACTCTGTATGTATTCTGTGGTGAATATTTATCAACAATATGTACATTTTGGAATGGCAGCTATGCTCCCTCCTCTGGGCTGCATTTGTTCTAGCTCCCAGCAAAAACTCTCTCACATGACAACTGTCATCACCATTAACATCACAGCATACCTTGGACGCTCGCCTTTAAACCCCATCTCTACACTATCCAATGGCCTTTTATTGTGAATACTCCTTTCCAATATTACCTCCAGACCTTTGGAGTAAATTTAATTCTATATATTAACATTCCCTCCATTTAATACTCATTTCTTCAATTCTGCTTTGTGTTCTCTGCTAAGTGCATATTCTTTTCTTTATCCTATCATTAGATTTAATTGCTAACCTTTTATCCTGTTCTCTCATCTTGACCCTGATCTGTGTGGCTTAAGGCCCAGTTTAAACCCACACTGTTGGACGAGAGACTGTGGAGGTATGGCTTGAAAGGACTGAGCCAAGAAGTACAATTAGGTAGGTGAGTGTTTTGGAATAGAGACTACATTAAGATGAAGGAGAAAATCAGCACAAAGATCAGTTTTGGTCAGAATTTAGCTGTATGAACTAGCCCACTTGGCACAGAAACTAGAATAAGATGCAATGTCTTACGGGATGGTTAAAAAAAAAACAAGTAATTAAAGAGAATACAGAGACTTCTAAAATGCTATAGATAAACAGAAGCCGATTAAAACTGAGCAAAAGTTCTCCCGCACAAAATTGAGAGTATAATTTTGAAAGGTAAAAGAAACAGAATTTTTGAAAATATATCAAAATGAATAGGGAAAGTAGTTCTCTTCTACCTCTTGGTTGGCAGCAACAAAGATTTTTACATTTTCTTTAGCATGCTTCTTTAATTAGAATGTAGTCAAAATGTCAAAATTAAGGAGTAAATTGTGAAGTTTTCTTGAATGAAAGAAAGGAGTATTAATTCTACTCTTTAGGGTAAAACATGTCATCCAATATATTCTGTCTCACATGCAAAATTTTACGCAGCACAGACTATAGTACAACAGGAAGAAAAGGAAGGACTCATGCCCGAAACGTCGATTCTCCTGCTCCTTGGAGGCTGCCTGACCTGCTGTGCTTTTCCAGCAACACATTTTCAGCTCTGATCTCCAGCATCTGCAGTCCTTACTTTCTCCTCTGTGTCATAGAGTCATAGATGTCCTGGAATTGAGAGGTGAACAATGGCTGTATAGTTGATAACTTTTATTCTCAGTGGTAGTTAAATTTCTGGAATCTTTGAGTTCTCAGTAACTAGGTATTGATTGATTTCTGTGTCTTTAAGTTAAAGGCCATTTCTCTTGAGACAACTTCATTCCACATTGGCTTCCTCAACTCACCTCAGGTAATTGTAGCTAGCCATTTTTAGGAAATTCTTGAGTATTAAAATCAGATGATGGTAATTGATAGCTTTGACTATGAATGCTGACCACACAATGGCACAAGTATTTAGCCAGTTGTTTCTCCTCGCCTCTAGTAAAACGTACAGAAAAAAGTGGTGACTCCTGAAGTGGCTGATAATAAAATGAGCAATATTCTGAAGGAAAGAGTCACATTTTTTTTAGTTTGATTAAAGGAAGTCAAATTTCTGCCTAAACTCTGAACATTATTTGCTGCTTGTCGGCCCAACTTTCTCCTTCTGAGCCAACCTGTAGACTTTAATGGTTTTCTTTTTGTCGGCCAAAGGAATTGGTGCGAACGACAATGGCTTTGGCACTGAGCCTTCAGGCATCCTGTTACTTGCCTCTTCCATTCTCATGTGTGGACAACTTCCTTTTTGTTTCCTCTGATGCATTCAATTTACAATGGACATCAAAGTTCCTCCCCATTCCTGGCATTCCATCAGCATGGCCTAATCTCCTGTGTGGCACCGTGTCAAGATCTTGACGAAAATGTAAACATGCTAGTTGATCTCCAGTGGAGACACTCCTCCTGAGGTTGACAACATGGTATATATTGAAATGTTGCTAACAATGTGAAGAAATTAATGCAGGAAATTATTGTGACACATGAAATGTATAAGCAATGATTGATCTGTGGCATTGCCTGTGAAAGCTAAGACATGGTGATTATACCTCTGTGTATTCAAGATATTAACATATGTAACTATTGACAGACAACTTATGCAGCTCCATCCAGTGGCAGAGAAATGCAGCCGCAGATATGATTGAATGACTGGTAACATGGTACATTTCCATTTGCCAAAAGTACTGCGGATGCTGTAAATCAGAGACACAATTAGAAATTGCTGGAAAAGCTCAGCCAATCTGGTAGTATATGTAGAGAATGAGAGTTAACTTTTTGGGTCAAGTTCTGAGGAAGGGTCACTCAACCCGAAACGTTAACTCTGATTCTCTCCACAGACACTGCCAGACCTACTGAGCTTTTCCAGCAATTTCTATTTGTGTGTGACTCATTTTCATCCTCTAGGAAAAAAACACATCATTGTTATCTAGAAAACATACAGGCTTGAGCAGATCAATAACCAGTAACATTCGTTCTGCCTGTCCCAGGGATAACCATCTCTCCTCAACGTTTACTATAATACTTTTGTGAATCTCCACCCACAACATCCTGAGGGGTACTATTGAGGAGAAACTGAAATGAGTATACCACACAAATACTCTGACTGCTAAACAGACCAAAAGACTGGAAGTAATGCACTGCTTGCTTCCCTGATGTATGTATAGCGTGTATGATGTACAAGTAAGGAGGGTGATTCTTCACGACTGGATGAGTGCAGTTCCAACAACACACGAGTAACTCAATTCTAAAAGCAACCTGCCTCAGCCACACCTAATTTATCTCCTTTACCATTCACACTGGGTATCACTGGCAGACTAACAGCAGTGTGCAATATCTACGGTGTGTCATATGCACTGCAGCAGGTTGCCAAGGCTGCTTTCAATAACACCTTCCAAACCCATGACCTCTACACCTAGAAGGACAAGGTATGAGGGGACAGCAACACCTGGAAGTTCCCCTCCCATTCTCAAGCCATACTAACTTGGAAATAAATTACCTTTCCTTCATTGTCATTGGATCTAAATCCTGGAACTCATATTCATGGCACTGAGTGTATATCTACAATAGACAAACTATAGTGACTCAGAAGGTGGCTCACCACTAACTTCTGAAGGGCAATTGTGGCGAGGTAATACTTTTGGCCTTGGCAGAGGTGTTGACATCCCATGAGTGAATAAGATTAGATTAGATTACTTACAGTATGGAAACAAACCCTTCAGCCCAACAAGTCCACACCGACCCGCCAAAGCGCAACCCACCCAGACCCATTCCTCCACATTTACCCCTTCACCTAACACTACTGGCAATTTAGAATAGCCAATTCACCTAAGTTAATCATTTTTTAAAAAATAATGCATTAAAATACAGAAACTCTTGAAAAGCCAGTGAAAGGGTTGCAGAACCATGATGCTTTGAATGAGAAGTGCACAACCTAAGTTGCAAGTTAATCCACCTCTCATGGCTTTACATAAGATAAATCAGTGACTATGCCCTCCTTTTTAACTTATTTCTCTTTCCTTTAGTAAATTCCCTCTTAAATTCATGTTTCCTTGCTGCTTATGCCTATTTTTTGACTCAAGTGGGAAGTTGAGATTGTTTTGATGCTGCAGTAGGGCAGCGTTTTAGTTTGGGACTGGGAAGTGTAGGAAAGATTGTCCTCTATCCCCAATCAGCTGTTAACTGGCCTCCATCCCTTCCATATTATATACACGTCATCTTCCCAATATCCCCATCAACATACTACCTCATCTCCCTTGAACCACCCAGTCAATCATTATAATGTTCCCCTCCCTGCACTTCCTTCTCACTCCTCATTTTTAATCTACTATTCATTCTGTCAATCCCACTCTCTCTATTTGAGGTAGATGGTAAAAGATTCCTCCTTTTTCAAATTATTTCTTTAAAAGTATTTCTTTCTGAAGTGTTGTTTGCTTTTGTAATTAAAATCAAACCAGAATGAAAGCAGACACACTCCATCTTTCTCTCCTGACGTACTTTCTACGTCTCTCAGAAATGTAAGCAATGAGCATTCACACTAATCAACTGTAAACTAATTATAGTTGCGCCAATTATTTGGGTTCAAAATGTAATTATACTTTTGAAGCTGCAGTGTTAGCATGAAGAAGGAAAGCACTCACACATCTCCAACAAAATCCACAACAAATGAGTAATCAGTGGTGCTTTTTCTCAGTCATGCATGCAAAAATGTTTTTTTATAAACATCCATCTTCCCTAAATACAAACCTTGAAAAATATTACGGCAAATTTTAAATAATTTTGCAAATAGTGAACTAGAAATTGTAGGTGGACAGTCTTTCATTGATAAGTTCAATGAATAAATCTCAAAATTAGATTGGGTTCACATGCCCAGATGACATATTCAAGATTTAACATAAAGATAAATAAAGACAGAAAATAAATATAAATACTTTGCACTTTCAAAACAACCTATGGAGAGAGAAGCAAGAGACAGAAGTTGTGGGTCAGCCATCATCATCATCCTGAAAGATGAACTCACCCAGAATCACAGAAGTATTATGGCACAAAATGAGACTATTTGCCCTATCACACCTATGTCAAACCTTCAAATGAGTATCATTACTGTGTGCCAATTTCATGCTTCCCCCCCCACACGTGAACATTATTCTTAGCTCATTTTTTTAAATTTCAAAAACATACTTTATTCATTAAAATATCTTTCTATGCGTACATTGTCACTAAGGCAGTTTGGTTCTGTATGTTAGCATATGAAGGAACAAATAAACATTGGAGTTTGACTCTATCGAGCAAATAAATCAAAGGCATGTTTTATTGTACAAGATTAAAATTACATATATTTGAGGCATCAGGAGGGTCCAATAACTGAACAGACCTCATTATACTTCAGCAAGAAGACCTTAGACAGTGGTCTTTACACACAGCGCTTTGGAGGCAGCTGTCCCAAGCTTTAGTGCATCCCTCAGCACATAGTCCTGGATCTTGGAATGTGCCAGTCTGCAATATTTGGCTGAGATCAATTCCTTGTTCTGGAAGACCAACATGTTTTGGGCAGACAAAAGGCATATTTTACTGAATTGATGGACCTCCAAGTGCAGTTGATGTTTGTCTCAGTGTGCGTCCTGGGGAACAGACCGTAGAGCACAGAATCCCATGTCACATAGCTGCCTGGGACAAACCTTGACAAAAACCTCTGCATCTTTCTCCAGAATCTCTTTGCAAAGGTACATTCCAGCAGGAGAGGTGTGACAGTCTCTGCTATCAATGCTCACTTGAATGCCTCAGTTGAGCCAACTTCCATCATACTTCCCGGCACTGCATTTCATACTGTAACTAACTCACTGTGTGAAAATCTTTTCTTCTTACCTCACCTTTAATTATTTTGCAGATCACTTTAAATCCATGCCCTCTTGTTCTTGTTTCTTTTTCTGCCTAGAGGTCAGACAGTATCTGAAGAGAGGGAAAAAGGCTTAATGGGTCCAATTTCAACTTCTGTGCACATGAATCGATTTTGATTGGGTAACTTTCAAAAAGGACATAGTTCGGGGACAGTCAAAGTACATTCCTTCAAATAATCCTTTTCCAGCCCACTTATGACTTTGAAAATCTCTAACAGATCTCCTCTTAGCCAACCTCTCTCCAAGAAAAACAGTCACAACTTCTTCAATCTCTCCTCATAGAGAAGTATAGTATGGAAATAGACCCTTCAGTCCAACTCGTCCATGCCAACCAGATATCCCAACCCAATTTAGTCCCACCTGCCAGCACCTGGCCCACATCCCT
This sequence comes from Chiloscyllium plagiosum, assembly GCF_004010195.1. Classification (NCBI taxonomy): domain Eukaryota; kingdom Metazoa; phylum Chordata; class Chondrichthyes; order Orectolobiformes; family Hemiscylliidae; genus Chiloscyllium; species Chiloscyllium plagiosum. Next base: position 6,278,239 of record NC_057722.1, on the reverse strand, counting down.
CCGAACCTTTCCTACTCATGTACCCATCCAGATGCCTTTTAAACGTTGCAATTGTACCAGCCTCCACCACTTCCTCTGGCAGCATACCACCCTCTGTGTAACTGAAGTTTCTCACCCTGGAACCATTCCTATGGATTGCATTTTTATTTAGTTCTTTCACAGGATGAGGATGTCGCTGCATTTTATTGCCCATCTCTAATTGCCCAAAAGGCAGTTAAGCATCAACCACATTGCTACAGGTGTGGAGTCACATATAGGCCAGACTGGTTAAAGACGGCAGTTTCCTTCCCTAAAGGGCACCATCTGCCATGGCAGGAATTGATCTCAGGCCACCAGAATGTTACTAGGATCTCTGGATTAATATTCAACGATAATAAGACTAGGACAATACCTCCCCGCTGAGCTTCTACACTCTCTCCAACATATTCACATCTGCCCTACCACCTTCAATGATCTGTGCACATATATACCCACGTCCTCTGCTCTTGCATCCCCTTTAGAGTTGTACCCTCTATTTTACCTTTTCCTTCAATTTTCTTCCAATCTGTCACTTTGCAGTGAACCTCATCTGACATCTATTTGTCCACTCCACCACCTTCTGGAATGCCATGCTGTCCTCCTTACAGTTTAAAATTCTTCTAAGTTTTGTATCATCCACAAACTTTGAAATTATCCTTTGCACATTAAGATCTAGATGATTAGTTCAAATCGGGCAAAACAACGTTCCTAATACTGACACCTAGAGAGCTTCACTACAAACTTTCTTCCAGCCTGAATAATATCCATTGACCATTATTCTAAGAATTTCTTCTCACTCAGCCAACTTGTCTCCATGTTGCTACTGAATCTTTTATAACATGCCCTGTAAATTCACTCACAAGTCTGTTTTGTGGCCTTCTTGCACTATGTTTTCTCCTCCTTTCTTCTCAACGATGTCTTGAACTTCTGGCCTCACTGTGAATTCAGACCTAACATGGCGATCTCTCTGCCTGGTGTGGCGGTCTTCTGGCCCAATGTGCTGGTCTCTCAGCAGCTCAGTGTGGTGGGCTCCTAGCCAGGCGTGACAGTCTCTCAGCTGCCCAGCACGGCTGCATCTCGGCAGCCCAATAAGCCGGTCTCTTGGCAGCCCAGCACGGCGGTGTCTCAGCAGCCTGTAGTGGCCACAGCATGGAGTTCCAGTCTCAAGACAATTCCAGAGCAGTCTCCCAACCTCGCAGGTTCGAGGTAGAGTCCAGCGCAGTCTGGAATCAAGGCCCAGTGTGGACTGGGTTGGAGGAATGTTATTCTGAACTTTTATTTCTTTATTGTTCTAACTTTTTTTCCTTAAGAATGTGTACTTAAGAATCTGTACCTTGGTATGTTTGGACCTAAGATGGCATCATAAGTGGTAACTTGTCAATCTTTCACTGTATTCACTTCAGCACATGTAGCAATAAAGCTAATTCTCATTCTAAATCTAAAGTCTTTCTGTTACTTCTTCAAAAAAAGCTTCAGCAAGTTAGTGAATCCCAATTTCTTCTTTAGACTGTTCCTAATCAACCACCTTTTTCCATGTAACTACTAATTCTATCCCAAATAATAGTTTCAAGAAGTTTCCCCACCACCGATGTTAAACTGACTTGTTTATAATTGCTGGCTTTATCCTCATAACCTTTTGTGAACTAGGCCATAAATCTCTAGTCTCTAGCACCTTTCCCCTTGTCAAGGGAAGACTGAAAGATTGTGGCTAGTGCCCATGCAATTCCCAATCTCACTCACTTTCTTCAAAATCCTCCAGTCCCAGTACTTTTTCAACTTTAAGATTAGATTCCCTACAGTATGGAAACAGGCCCTTTGGCCCAACAAGTCCACACCAACCCTCCAAAGAGCAATCCACCCAGACCCATTCCCCTACATTGACCCCTTCACCTAACACTACAGGCAATTTAGCATGGCCAATTCACCTAACCTGCACATCTTTGGACTGTGGAAGGAAACCCACACAGACATGGGAGAATGTGTAATCTCAACACAGACAGTTGCCTGAGATGGGAATTGAACCCAGGTCTCTGGCACTGTGAGGCAGCAGTGCTAACCACTATGCGACCATGCCGCAATCTATGCAACACTCTACCTTAACAATTTTAATCCTTCTAATGACTGAGTTTCCTCCGCTGTCACCATGGCCTGCACAGCATCTCTCTCTCTTTGGAAAGTACAAATGCAAAACATTCATTTAATCTCTTAGCCGTGCCCCCTGCCTCTAGCTGTAAATCCCCTTTGGGTCTCTAATTGGCCCCACTCCTCCTTTATCATGTTTTTACCATTTAAAAGGCTGTAGAAGACCTGGGGACACCTCGATGGTTTGTTGCCAGTCTTTTTTCATAATCCCTCTTTTATTTGTGTTCTCGCCTCTCTTTGATATTCCTCTTGGTTCAAACTTTTATTTTCTACCTGCCACCTGTCATTAGCACATTTTTTCTTATTTAACTTTCTACCCCCTTTGTCATCCAGGGAATTCTGGACTTGTTTGTTCTACCATTCCTGTTTGTGGGAACATACCTTGCCTGCACCTGAACCATCTCCTTTTTGAAGGTAGCCCACTCACTTGCATATGATGCTGTCTGACCTCCAGAAAATTTCCAGAATTTTCAGCTTTATGGCAGATTTCGAATATCAACATAATTTATTTAATCTCATAACCACATCTAAGCCAACACTCTTGAGGGAATAATTTTCAATGCAGGAGAATATAATTCACATCATTCCATTGAACACAACCGTCATCCTCATCTCCTCCACAGTCATGCTATAAAGTGAATACGGGAGACTTCTAGGGAATCAAGATGCCAAAGAGGGAAAAAAGAATTAACAACATGAGAAATATAAGCAAGAGTAGGTGACATGGCTCCTCAATACGGTTCCATTGTTCAATCAGAGTCTGATCTGACCTGAGACTGATCTGATGGTAGCCTGAAGCGCACATTCCTGCCTAAACCCCCTTCCCATAACAACATTAATCAAAAGTTTGTCTAACTTAGCTTTGAATATATTCAATGACTCCACTGTTCTCTGGGGAGGACATTTCTAAAATATAATGACTCTCTGAGACTCTTCCTCCTTGTCTGTCTTAAATGAGACACCCTTATTTGAAACTGTCCCCCTGAGTTCTCGGTTCCCCAACAAACTTCTACTTTGTTAAGCCCGTTCGGAACTTTGTGTTTTGTTTACATTATCTCTCATTCCTTGAAGCTGCTATGATATAGGTCCAACCTGCTTAACCTTTCCTCAAAAGATTCCTGATCCCAGCAATCAATCCATTTCTCTGAACTGTTTCCAAAGCAAATATATCCCCATGTAACAAAATCCACAGCCCTCCAGGTATAGCCTCCTCCATGCCATATCCAGTTGTTGCAAAACTTCCCCACTTTTATAATTTGCAGTGAGGACCAGCATTCTACTTGTCTTCCTAATTACAGGTTGTACCTCCTTAATCTGGCATTTTCTGGTTCAGCAACCTCTGTAGACTGGCCAATTTTGCAAGTCCAATCTCTGCAATACTTCCAGTTTTCTCGAGCACCTGCTGTACTTCTGGTGTCTGCCAGAGGGAGTGATAGGTGGAGGTACAGTTACAACATTTAAAAGACATTAGAATAATCCAGAGAGAGTATATTCCTGTCAGGGTGAAAGGGAAGGTTGGTAGGTATAGGGAATGCTGGATGAATAAAGAAATTGAGGGTTTGGTTAAGAAAAAGAAGGAAGCATATGGCAAGGTATAGACAGGATAGATCGAGTGAATCCTTAGAAGAGTATAAAGAAAGTAGGAGTATACTTAAGAGGGAAATCAGGAAGGCAAAAAAGGGGACATGAGATAGCTTTGGCAAATAGAATTAAGGAGAATCCAAAGGGTTTTTACTTATACATTACGGACAAAAGGGTAACTAGGGAGAGAATAGGGCCCCTCCAAGATCAGTAAGGCGGCCTTTGTGTGGAGCCACAGAAAATGGGGAAGATATTAAATGAATATTTTGCATCAATATTTACTGTGGAAAAGGATATGGAAGATATAGACTGTAGGGAAATAGATGTTGACATCTTGCAAAATGTCCAGATTACAGAGGAGGAAGTGCTGGATGTCTTGAAATGGTTAAAGATTGATAAATCCCCAGGACCTGATCAGGTGTACCCGAGAACTCTGTGGGAAGCTAGAGAAGTGATTGCTGGGCCTCTTGCTGAGATATTTGTATCATCAGTAGTCACAGGTGAGGTGCCGGAAGACTGGAGGTTGGCAAATGTGGTGCCACTGTTTAAGAAGGGTGGTAAAGACAAGCCAGGGAACTATAGACGGTGAGCCTGACCTTAGTGGTGAGCAAGTTGTTGGAGGGAATCCTGAGGGACAGGATGTACATGTATTTGGAAAGGCAAGGACTGATTAGGGATAGTCAACATGGCTTTGTGCATGGGAAATCATGTCTCACAAACTTGATTGAGTTTTTTGAAGAAGTAACAAAGAGGATTGATGAGGGCAGAGCAGTAGATGTGATCTATATGGACTTCAGTAAGGCGTT